>NW_028240793.1:0-75156 GCF_964263255.1 Lissotriton vulgaris | reverse complement strand
ATGCAAAGCCATTTTAAAAATAAAAACGAACACTCGACTTAGCTGAGTGAAAATACCGGAGCATCGCCACATAAAAGAAAACCCCGTACTGCAGCTAAATCAAAGCATACTTACTACAGGAAACGATAATACAAGCAAACAGAAGTTACATTGAAGTTTATGCTCTTTATCTATAAAGGAAAAATAAAATTATTTGACAAATATACAACGAGCATTCTAGGGCAAGGTTACATGACTATAATAATATCAATACACATTGAAGCACCTGCAAAAAAAAAAAATATATATATATAGGACCCTGTGAACAAGCTGTGATTGAAACAGCGAAACGCTTTGGGCACCCGTTGCAGAATTAAATAAAAGCGTTTAATAACAGGAGGGGCGGCGGCAAACGAAATGGCCGCTCTGCCGTGAAGCTCCTCCGGGCGGGCTCCCAGCAACAGCGAAAAAGATGTGACCCACGTCTAATTCCTCCCCCAGCAACGCGGAGCCGTCCCCTGATGCTCTCTAGAACACCTGGGCGAAGTTTCCGAGCCGCGGGAGCAACCTGACACTGAGCACACGGCGGAGGGGACTTGAGGCGTCCGGACCTCGACGCCATCTTCCCTTCTGAGCTGGTGCGCCGGGTGAGTGCTGCTCTGCCTTGGCGGTCGTGCTTCCTTTTCCTGCTGTTTCCCCTGCTGGGCTCGCGTGGGCAGCACCCTTCCTGCGCGGTTCCCGTTTTGTTCTGGACCGCTCGGTTCCCGGCGTGAGGCTGAGGCCTTAGGCCCGGGTGAGCACCGGGACCTAGATTTCGGGCCCGTGCGGGCTTGCGGGTGGTGGCTGTGGGACCTGGTCGGGGGCGGTGGGGGTGGGGCGCACGGCCGCTGGGGGGCCCGGCGGCGGTCTCCGGTGTGACGCACAGCGGCCCCGCCGTGCAATAGCCGACACAGAGCATGTGCCTCTCCGCTCTCCTACAGCGCTGCCTCCATGAGAGGGTTGCTCCCTGGCCGATAACGACAGGAGTGGTGAAGGCCCATAAATGTAAAGGGCCCGCTTTGGGATCACTGTGCTGGCTGTGCCTGGCCACTATTTACCGGATCTTGCTCATTAGGATTGGGTCCTGCTCATAGTGCTCGTTCACCGCCAGGTCTGCACACGCTCTGGTGGCTTCGGTGGTGGGACTCCCGTCTTGTTAATTGATTCCTGTCCCACGCTATTGTCGCTGCTTCTGCCACTTCTCCACGCGACCTTGACGATGGGAAAAAGGGATCCTTCTCAGAGGAAGCTCAGCTTCGACAAAACATCTCTCCTCACCGCTGACCCCCCGCCTGGTGCGGCCTCTGGCGCTCCTGGGATACCGAACGGTGGCGATGCAGCATCCATGATGGCCAACATGATGGGGGAAATGCGTGCTGGCTTCAAGGCGCTTGACACGCGCTTCGACAGCCTGGAGAAGAAGCTGTCTGACATTGGTTCCACGGTACAGGCCCACGACCGACGCCTCGACTTAGCTGAGTCCAGAATATCAGATGTGGAGGACGGGTCCTCTAAGGCGCTGAAGCGGCTGGAACGCGTCGAGAAAATTCTTAAAGACGTAGCCATTAAGAATGAGGACTTGGAAGCGCGTAGCCGGAGAAATAACATTCGTATCCTTGGTGTTGCGGAGACAACTGCCACCGGCCGGTTTGATACCTTTGTAGAGCGTCTCCTCATTGAACTGTTCTGTAAAGACACCTTCACGGCCGGCTTTGTAGTGGAACGGGCGCATAGGTCACTGGGGCCTAAACCGTCCAGAGGGCAACTCCCTCGGCCCATTATTGCCAGGATTATGAACTTTCGGGACCGTGACGCCGCACTCCGAGCTCCACGTGAGATGGGAGAGGTGCAGTGACAGGGGAGCAAGTTGTCCTTCTTTCCGGACTATACTCTTATGGTGCAAGAGGCATGACAGAAATTCACTAGTGTCAAAGCTGCTCTTCGCAATCTTGGCTTGAAATACAGTATGCTTTACCCGGCGCTGCTGAAAGTAGACGTGGACGGCCGATTCCGCATCTTTGACTCTCCGGCCGAGGCCCAAGACTTCTGTCATGCAAACAAAAAGGGTCCGGGCTCGGCTTCCGGCTCCAGGCCTAACTCTCCACCCCAATCTGACACACAGGCTAGTGCTGACTTGTTCGCTGCAACTGGCCTAGGCTGATCATCCGATGATACTCGGGGCACGGCTCCTTATCTATGATGAGTGACGGTCCGACTCTGCTGGATTTCATTACATACCAATATCTCGTATGTCGTGCAGCTGGGTTGCCCGCTTGGGGGTAGCGTTGCTTCCCCCTATGGCGTATGCCTGTTTATTTCGTTCTTCTTGGGGTTTGTTATTTTTAAGTTTGCAGATATGTTCTACTACTATGTATAATGGGCTATTGGTGTTCTGCACTGCTGTTCAGAGATTGTTTGGGTTCTGCCTCTCCTGGGGTGCTGGGAGGCTGGGTGGTGGGTGGGGGATGGGTTGTGTGCTTTTTTGTGGCTCTTTTTCTTTTTTTTGTTTGATTGCGAGACTTATGGTATCGGCTTGTTTGATGACCACTCATTGCTTACGTTCCTTGATCTGACCTTATGGCCGGGTTAAGTCTGCAGTCTGGGCCTTCCAGGCTAACATTGATGTCATACAATGTTCGTGGCTTGAACACCACTCGTAAACGTAAACAGGTTTTGCAATATGCTGACCGGCATAAGGTAGATGCCCTCTTCCTGCAGGAGACACACTTGCACAGCGTCATTTGCGAGGGGTTGGGGTTCCCATAGAGTGTTTTCAACCTACAGTAGGTACGCACGTGGGGTTGCGATTCTGATACATAAACGGATACCCTTTGTGTTCGCTGATAGTAAGGTGGATGGCGATGGCAGATATGCGATACTCTCTGGTGTGTTGTATGGTTACAAGTTTGCCTTCGTGGGGGTCTATGGTCCTAATACTGACTCCCCGGCCTGTTTCCACGACCTGTACCTATCACTGCTCTACTCAAACATAGAGCTGCTGGCGTTAGGGGGCGATTTCAATCTATTGATGGACCCTTGCAGGGATAGCACGTCTCCCTCCCCGGATCGCAAACCACTTGCCCGTGCGGCTGTTGCGGCTATATGTTCACACTTTTCATTGCTTGACATAGAGGCCAGACGGCACGCTAATGCCCCAGCTTTTACTCACCACTCCAGCTACCACAACACGAGCACCAGACTCGACTACTGGCTACTCTCACCGGGCTTAGCGGGTTGGGTGGCTGACCTTTGCACACTTCTGCGCACTCTTTCTGACCACTCCCCTGTGGTATTGACACTATTGATCCCTAGGCTGGGCGGATATGAACGACAATGGCGTTTCCCAGGGAGAGCCTTAGCAGACCCGGTCTTTACTGAGGAGGTCCGTACTGCAATTGAGGACTATTTTGACATCAACACTGGCTCTGTGACCACGTGGGCCATGTTGTGGGAGGGGTTTAAGGCCACCATAAGGGGGTTTGCATCACCAAACACGTTGGGGCACTGCGTGAGATCCGTGCTACTCTGAACCGCCTTGAGATCGAGCTATTAACGGTTGAAAGTGAGATCCTCGCTGACCCTTCGCCGAGACGCGAGGCTCGACGTCTCGAGCTGCTACTGGAGTTCAGGGACAGAGAGATGCGGTTTATGGGCAAATACCACACAGCGCGCCGATATGGTGAGGGAGATCGGCCGGGCAGACTACTGGCTCAGCTGCTGCGCCCGCCACGGCAAGCCGCATATATCACTGACATTACTGACGCACATGAGAGGCATCATTTTTCCACCCCCGCTATTTGCAACACTTTTTTAACCTACTACCGCCATCTTTACACGTCTTCCCTTCCGGTGATTGCCGCGACCCGGGGTCGTATATTAACGAAATTGCCATGGTGTACTTGGAGAAGTATATGCAGGACTTTCTGGCTCATCCCATCACACTGGAATTGATCGCTGAGGCCATTGACTCCCTGAGGGGTTCCTCGGAGCCAGGTCTTGATGGCTTCACGGCCGACTTTTACCAGGAATACAAAGAGGAGCTGGTGCCCAGGCTTGTTGAAGTGAATGCGGAGGCTCTGGAGTCTGGTGTTCTTCCCCCCATGCTCCGGGAAGCGGTCATCGTTTTGCTGCCCAAGCCGGGACGCGACCCCACGGTCTGTAGCTCCTACCGTCCGCTGTCGCTCCTTAATCTCGATTACAAGATTTTGGCCAAAGTCCTGGCGATGCGGCTAGCACTGCTGGTGGATTCCATTGTTTCACCGGCACAGTCTGGCTTTATCCCCCAGAGATCAACCTCCCTGAATCTCCCTACACTTTTCTCGGTCCTACATAGGATCGAATCCTCCACTCCGGCGGCAGCTGTATTTTTAGATGCCGAAAAGGCATTCGACACTTTAGAGTGGCCGTTTTTCTTGGAGGTGATGCGGCGGATGGGCATGCCCGCAATGTTTGTAGCGACAGTGGAGCTGCTGTATACCGCACCCACGGCTCGCATTCGCCTAAATGGCACCATCACTGATAGGTTCGCCCTCTCCAGAGGCACCCGACAAGAATGCCCCTTATCCCCACTCCTTTTCATCCTGGCGATGGACCCCCTGGTTCGGCACTTCCAGGAGAAACATCTCCACAGGGGGCTCCAATTCCGCACCGGCCCTCTATTGGTCTCGCTCTATGCGGACGATATGGTCCTATATGTCCGCACCCCGGAGGTCAACCTGCAACCCTTATTGTCGGAGATTGCCCGATTTGGTGAATACTCGGGCCTCAAGGTTAATTGGCACAAATCACAACTATTTCCGCTCACCCCCGCCACCACACGGTGGCCTTGCTCCCTCCCATTGGAGTGGTGCGAGGACTCTATCAAATACCTTGGGATCCATGTACATCTCGACACTGTGTCCATCATTCGTCTGAACTATGGACAAGCCCTGGATTTTTTGGAGGATAACACGGACAGATGGCTCCGACTCCCGCTGTCTATGGCTGGCCGGATCGCCATTGTTAAGATGGTAATTACCCCAGTATTGGAACTTTCATAGATTCCCATGCTTTGTATCATTCCCCGTCGTCGGAATGGGAGTCTCGGTAACAAAAATACCATAGCTGTAGGTACAAAAGACAATGGAAAAAGGCCTAGGCCTCATTACCTTTTGTAGCATATCACCCTCTTTGTGTAAAAGAGACCAAACTTTTGGCCTCAGCCAATCAGAAGTGCCTCACCACTTAGAACCTTCCTGAAGGAACCTCAGAGCCTCAGATTTTCTACCGCACGTTGTGCTAGGGAGTCTCCATTGAGCTCTGCTCAACTTCTACTCTTCTACAGGATTTCATCAGGTTTTTTCAACAGTTTTTTCTTCAGGATCTTTAGGATTCTTCTCAGGATTGTTGCTGCCTGACAGTATGTCGGAGATTGAGAAGAAAAAAGCGCTTTTCAAGCCTTGTTCCTCCTGTGGCAAGAAAAGGCTGTTTGTGGAGGATAAGCATGAGGACTGCATCTATTGCCTCTATCCTGACCACCAGGTAGCGAAATGTGCAATCTGTCGCTCCTTTTCTGCCAAAACCCTCCGGGACCGTGAGGGTAGGCTCCTGACATGGCTGCAAAGACTTAAATCGAGGAAGGATACTGTCTCCAGTGACAGTGAAGATGCTGGATCGATGGCTTCTACTAGAAGGTCAGTGAAAAGGGGTAGGGGTTCCCCTTCTTTTTCTGTAAGTCGATCTTCTAAGGCCTCAAAAAAGACCCCCAGTGAGTCTGAGAGCCAAGGTCCCAGCAAATCTCCTCACGGAAGTGTAAAGGAGAGGGATGGACCTTCTACGCAGTCTACTGGCGCGAAGACTTCCACAGCCTTCAAAACGCCTCAAAGCCAGTCTTCTGAGAGGACTTCTAGGTCCTCGACGACGAAGACGTCGACAGCGGGAGTCCCGTCGACTAAATCATCTAAGGCTCCGTCAACTGGAGGTTCGTCGACGACGAGACCGTCGACGGCGGAGAAGGCGCCGACGACGAAGGTACCGGCTTCACAAGTGTCGACGAAGGAGCCGTCGACGAAGGAGCCGTCGACGACGAGAGCCCCGTCGACGCCCAAGATCCAGTCGACGGCGAAGGACCCGTCGACGACGAAGACTCAGTCGACGACGAAGGCCCCGTCGACGACGAAGGCCCCGCCGACGAAAGCCCCGTCGACGACGATACCAACGAGGGCGACGACGACAGTGTCGACGACGAGAGTCCCGTCGACGACAATGACGACGGTGTCGTCGACGACGGTCTCGTCGACGAGGGCGTCGACGACGACTACGATGACTATGACGACGGCTGGTGTGTCTACAGTCTCGTCGACGACAACGTCCACGACGCCTATCTCGACGGCGTATGTACAACCGTCGACGACGGAACCCACGATCTTGGCCACAGAAAAGCGTATCACCATTTCTGTGGCGCGGATCACACCTGAGATGACTTCTCCAAGGGCAGTGTCCCCTCTGCTACCAACAATGCTCTTGCAAGAGGGTCAATCAGAGGAAGATGACCAAGATGCATATAGTTATGCCAATAGTCCTTCGCAACTATTTGTCAAATGCCAGGACACCGACTCAGAGGGCGAATACACCCACGAGGAGCATGATCATGGTCAACATCAACAACAGCACTCTGACCAGGGAATGGTTTCAGTGCCAACATCTTTCCTACAGGATCTACATAGGATGCTACAGGACTATAAGTCTAAGGCCAGTAGACCTTTGCCAAATACGTCAACACCTGCTACGCCTTCCACGACTCAGGCGTCATTGGTGCCACCTACGCTCTCGGCTCCAACCTCTCCACAGCCTCAAACAGCCGTCCCTCAGGATTCCTTTGGGGTACCAAGATCACATGATGTTGATGAATCCTCGGATGAGGATCAACATTCGGATCACGTCTCTATTCCCGACACGGAATATGATGAGTACATTATTGACAATCCCGCATCGCCAAATCCGGACCCGGCGGACTCCCCGCCAGTGGATATTGGAGGTTTCCATCAGCTAATGGAAAGGGCGGCGGCAAGATTTAAGTTAGCAATGCCTAAAGTCACCACGGATTGCTTCTTATATGACTTTAAAGAACCTTTCCAGAAAAATGCCAGATCTATTCCGATTGTGGATCATGTATGGAAAGAGGGCCTAAAGACCATGACACACCCGGCGACGGTGGTGCCGGTGCTACCGCGTCTGGAAAAGAAATATAGAGCAACCGATGATGCCCCAGCGGCCTTGACAGGTCATCCGAAACCAGACTCTGTAATCTCGCAGGCAGCGCAGAGGAAATCGCGCAACCCTTCAGCACCGCTGACAACTCCTCCGGACAAGGAAGGACGGAGGTTAGATAATGTGGGGAAAAGATTCTCAGCGATGGCGAGTTTGCTGGTGCGAGCAGCTAATGCCTTAGCCATCCTGGGTAGGTACGACCGTCAACTCTGGTGCGATGTCTCCCCGTACCTTGACCAGCTACCTCCTGAATCTATGTCGGAGGCAAAGAAAGTTTTGAAAGAGGGAGAAGCGACGTCGATGGAAATAATCGATTGTGCAATGGACATTGCGACTACGGCATTTCGTTCACTAGCTGGAGCGGCAGTGCTCCGTCGCCAAGGGTGGCTTAAAGCTACTTGGTTCCGACCAGAGGTCCAGAACAAAGTGTTGGATCTTCCCTTTGATGGTGAGGCTCTATTCGGCAAACTTATTGACGACACCCTGCAAGATATTAAAAAAGACACAGAGACCGCTAGGTCTTTAGGAACACTTCAGTACAGGAAGTCCCCCTTCAAGGGAGCCAGAGGCAGGGGTGGTACGTATAGAGGATCCTTCCAACAACAACGGTATTCCAACACAGGATCCGGTTCCCAACAGCACCGCCAATCTTACCAACAGCGGCAAGGCCAGTCTACCAACTACTCCAGGCCTTACAGTAAAGGAAAGCAGGGTGCGTGAGGACGAGATTCGTCCAAGCGCCAATAGCGGCCTCCTGGCTCTTACTACTGGACCCTCCTCCAGGAAATCATCAGTTGGAGGCAGGGTCAACAAATACCTTCACAACTGGTCCCTAATAACATCGGACCGTTGGGTGCTCAACATCATTCGGAAAGGGCATACCTTAGAGTTCACTCAAGTTCCGCCACCCAAGCCCCCGGCAGCCACTCCTTCAAAACACCAGCGTCTCCTTCGGCTCGAGGTTCAACAAATGCTCCGAAAAGGGGCGATAGAGCCAGTTCCATCGAACCAAAGAAACCAGGGATTTTATTCCAGGTTCTTCCTGGTGAGGAAAACGCTCGACAAGTGGCGTCCCATTTTAGACCTCAGGGGGCTAAACACCTATCTCATCTCTCTGTCCTTCAGGATGGTGTCCCTCCAGGACATCTTGAAACTAATCAACCCGGGAGATTACATGGCCACACTCGATCTCGAAGATGCCTATTTTCATGTTCCGATTCACCCAGCACACAGAAGGTTTCTGCGATTCACAGTAGCCAAGAGCCATTACCAATTCAGGGTTTTATCCTTTGGACTCCGTTCAGCCCCAAGGATATTCACGAAAGTGCTGGCTCCAGTAGCGGCTTTCCTGCGGAGGCACAAGTTTCAAGTCTTCCCCTATCTGGACGACTGGCTGCTGAAGGCTCCGTCCAGAGAGGCAGCGCTACAGGCGGTTCAAGCGTGTACCAATTTATTCCGAAACCTGGGTCTCACTCTAAACGACGAGAAATCTTGCCAGATCCCGTCCAGAAGAGCCCGGTTTCTGGGAGCCATCTTGGACTCAAAGCTTTCACGAGCTTTTCCTACTCTGGAAAGGAGGCACAAGTTACAGACGATGGCCCAAGACTTACAAACAAAAAAGTCTCTTTCAGTTCGCCGCTACAAGTCTCTGCTGGGAGTAATATCGTCGTGCATTCCACTGATTCCCCATTGCAGACTGAGGATGCGTCCCTTGCAGGAACAACTGGACAATCAATGGCGGCAAGTCCACGGTTCCTTCGACGACAAAGTGGCGATCACTCCGGAAATGAAGAATGCGGCCCTATGGTGGACAGACCTAGACAACTTGTCCCAAGGCCTATCCTTCGCAAGCGACCCGTCTCCACAAGTGATAACGACGGATGCGTCGTTGGAAGGCTGGGGAGCAGTGCTGCAGGACCTTCATGTCAGTGGTCATTGGTCACCCCAGGAGAAATGCCTCCACATCAACCTGTTAGAACTCAGGGCGATACGTCTGGCTCTGCAATCGTTTCTTCCTCTCCTGGAGGGTTCACAAGTGCTTATCAGGACGGACAACACCACGGCCATGCACTATGTGAACAAGGAAGGAGGGACCAGATCGCGCCCATTGTCACAAGAAGCCCAGCAGATTTGGGAATGGGCTATCCGACACAACATGTCTCTGATGGCGGAACACTTGCCGGGCGTCCTCAACGAAAACGCCGACAAACTGAGCAGGTCATCCTCGGTCACCCACGAATGGGAGTTGAATCAAGACATTTTGGAACAAATCTTCAGCCGGTGGGGAAGACCGGACATCGACCTGTTTGCCACCCCGACCAACAACAAATGCCGGTCTTACGCAAGCAGGCTTCCCCATCCAAATTCTCTGGGAAATGCCCTTTTGATACCCTGGTCGAAGACATTTGTCTACGCTTTTCCTCCCATTCCTCTAATACCACGACTAATCAAGAAATTCAAGATGGAACCGTGCAGGATGATCCTGATAGCCCCGGCTTGGCCGAGGCAGTTCTGGTTCACGGAGCTCCATCTGCTGTCGATCGCTCCTCCTGTACCTCTCCAAATTCTGCCGGACCTTCTCACGATGTCCGAAGGACAGATTCTACATCCAGACCCTCAGTCGTTACACCTGACTGCATGGCTCCTGAGCAGCGAGAATTTATGAACCTGCCATTGTCTAAGGAAGTTAGGGAGGTTTTGTCCCAAGCAAGGGCCCCTTCCACTAACAAAACTTACCGCCTTAAGTGGAAAAGATTCTGTTGTTGGTGTCGACAGCAACACATTGATCCATTCAATTCCAAACCTCATCAGGTCCTCCCATACCTACTGTCCTTGGCCAAGTCTGGTCTGGCCCACTCATCAATTAAAGTCCATTTGGCTGCTTTGTCACGATTCAGGAGGACGGAATCTGGACCTTCATTATGGTCTTCAAGGATAATCAAACAGTTTCTTAAAGGTCTGTTCAGGGTCTATCCACCGGTGAGACCACCTCCACCAACGTGGCATTTGAATCTGGTCCTTTCTCAACTCATGAAGGGCCCATTCGAACCAGTCCATCGTTCTGACATCAAATACCTTTCGTGGAAATTGGCTCTTCTCCTCGCTTTCACGTCGGCTCGGCGTGTAGGGGAGTTACAGGCCTTGACCATTCAGGAACCTTTCCTTCAATTCAAAAGGAACACTGTCATCATGAGGACTAACCCTAGGTTCATGCCAAAGGTCCCCTCGGACTTCCATTTGAATGAACCGGTCATTCTGAAAACGTTTTTTCCTCAGCCTTCCACACCGGCGGAAAAAGCCTTGCATTCACTGGATGTACAGCGATGCTTGAAGTTTTACTTACAGCGTACTAAGGATTTTCGAAAATCTACCCAACTGTTTGTGGCCTTCGGGGGACCAAGTAAAGGGCTTCCACTCTCCAAACAGGGTGTTTCAAGGTGGATCACAAGTGCTATATTACATTGTCACATGGCTGCTGGTAAGCCTCTGACTGGAAAGATACGAGCGCATTCCACAAGATCTGTGGCTTCCTCCACAGCACTCTTCGCAGGGGTGCAAATTAAGGACATCTGCAGAGCTGCAACTTGGAGCAGCGTCCACACTTTTACCAAGCACTACTGCTTGGAATCTCTGCAGCAGGAGGATGCAGCAGTTGGGCAGGCTGTCCTGAGGAACCTCTTCCACTAATGGTGAGCTTTCCTATCTTCCCACCTTCCATTTTTTCACATTTTGTATCTAATGTCATGTTGTCTACTGCTATTATTTACGATGCAAAATGTGATTATCTTGCTACTGCTTACTACTCTGATACAAAGCATGGGAATCTATGAAAGTTCCAATACTGGGGTAAGAAAACAAGTTACTTACCTGTAACTTTAGTTCCCCAGTATTGGTAACTTTCATAGATTCCCATGCGCCCACCCACCTCCCCGGGGAAAGCTCAGCCTACAGCACAGATGGTGTCTCAGTACACAACGGCTACGAAAATCTGAGGCTCTGAGGTTCCTTCAGGAAGGTTCTAAGTGGTGAGGCACTTCTGATTGGCTGAGGCCAAAAGTTTGGTCTCTTTTACACAAAGAGGGTGATATGCTACAAAAGGTAATGAGGCCTAGGCCTTTTTCCATTGTCTTTTGTACCTACAGCTATGGTATTTTTGTTACCGAGACTCCCATTCCGACGACGGGGAATGATACAAAGCATGGGAATCTATGAAAGTTACCAATACTGGGGAACTAAAGTTACAGGTAAGTAACTTGTTTTCTTCTCCCCCATTTTTTGTACCTTTTCAACAACATCCCAATCCCTCTAACCAAGGTTTTTTTCACACAACTACGCACTGCCCTGTTACGATTGGTATGGGGGGGTAAACGTCCACGCGTAGCCTGGCGCACACTGACACTACCATACGAGAGGGGTGGCTTTGGGGTCCCGGACTTTTATCTCTACTACTTGGTAGCCCAATGTTCGTACGCCCACCCTTGGTACCATCCGGATGCCAGAATTCCACATTTGAAACCAGAGGCTGATGCGGCGCTCCCGGTGTCACTTAATGCAGTCCTTCCCAAGGGTCTCCCTCGGGACCCACACAACATACACCCACTCACCACGACAGCCTGGGCTTGGGACAAGATCAGGCGCTTGCTACACATAGACACACTGTACTCCCCTGCACTTCCTTTGCCCAACCCGCACTGGCTCCCAATAACGGGCGAATCTGTGGTCCGTCGCACGCTGTCCAAATTCCAGCTACTCACGATCGGTGACTTGTTCCCCGACGGTCATGCTTTCTCTATGACAGAGGACCCCCGCTTCACAGACCGAACATTTATGGATGCTTTCATTCTCACGAGACTGCGTGCGATGTTACGGGCTGCATTTCCCACATTCCCCCTTCCACCTGATGACAATCCCGCACTTACATTCATTATACAAAACAACTCAGGGGCTCACGTGGTGTCCAAACTCTACAAGTTGTGCTTGTCCTCTCTTCCATCGTCAGACGGGGTGGTGCGCGCTGCATGGGAACATGATCTGGGCACGCAAATTTCAGACGACCAATGGGAGGCATGTTGTGCTGCGAAGGATGTATCGCACACCGTCGCTCGCTCACAGGATTGATGCCAATAGGCCCCATGTCTGCCCAAATGTAACGCCCCGCAGGCGGACTTTGCACACCTGTCCTGGACTTGCCCGAGACTCCACACTTACTGGGTAGAGGTACACAAGATTCTGGGTGACATATTGGGTTTCCCGTTAACTGTCACACTGGAAATTGCGCTGCTGGGCTATGTGGCAAATTTCCCCCGCAAACTTCGTAAATTGGCGTCCATTTGCTTCTTCCTGGCCAAGAGGGAGGTGGAACTGCTCTGGTGTTCACGACGCTCCTCGACGAACGCCTCGTGGCTTGGGAGTGTGGCATACTGCAATGTGAAAAGTGTGGAATATTCGGAACAACTCCCAACCTCTTCCCGCCCACAGGACATCTGGGGTCCGTACTGCCAATACATTGCGAGAATGACCCAAGAAACACCATCTCAGTCACTTCATTCTAACACACCAACAGGGGTGGGCTAGTGCAATGGGGGCTCCTTCGCTGTACCCTGGACACGTATGCATACCAGTGCGGCTCCCATATGCCCTTCGATACACGAGGCTTGGTTCTGGTCGTTTGGTGACACATTGCCCTTCGTGGCTCCTGGGGTGTCTTGCCTGATATTCATGGAGACTGTATTGTGCTTGTTCGGTCCTCTGGCCCTAATTGTTACCCCCCAGCTGTATGGGCTGCACTGTGCCGCCTGGGGCCGGGTTGTGTGGTACTGGAGGTTGTCTGCTGTGTCTGGGCTGGGGACTTTGTCCGATGCATCGCGAGCTGACTTGCTGTATTGGTCTTGCAATCTCGTGGATATGATTTTTGTTTCTTTTATCTTGCTTTCAACTTTTGCGATATCCATTATGTTCTTTGTGAATTTCTGTTGACTTATCAAAAAATACACACCTTATATCATTCTCTATGTTCAAACACGCAATCCTACTGAATACACCAGTGTTTTCATTGCAATATATATATATGTATATGTATATGTATATATATATATATATATATATATCAAGAACCTCCCTCGAAGAGCAAGGAAGAGGCCACACGGGGAATCCAGCATGGAGCCTTTATTGAAGCAACAGGTAAGCATAATGCATTTCGGCCGGTAGGGCCTTCCTCAGATGCCGCTGCTGAGAAGGAACACAGTCTCACCCTCGTTTAAATTACTCTTGCAGTCCTCTCATTGGTGAGATTAAGCGCCATCCCCCAAACATGTGATCACACACCACGAACAGCGCTGTAGGCACTACAAGTCCCAAGATTCTTCACTACTGGGACGGTGTTGTGTGGGGATATTTGATAAATCCTTGTGGACAGGCGTCTTGCAAGGCGAAGTGCTGTGTACCAAGCTACACTCCTTAAGGCTCCTTACGTCCCCGCATACGCTCCAACCCCAAATGAGCGAGTTCTGCCAGGCTGTGAGATGACTATAATAAGTCAAACTCCATGTGCAGTCACAAACTACCACTGGCGGCGGCCCATGTGAGAACAGGCACTCCGAGGTGGGCTGGCACCGGTCCAATACCTCGGACAAAGAGAAACTGCAGGAGCAAGAACCATATATATATATATATATATATATATATATATATATATATATATATATATATATTAGACAGCATTAGCACAGCAGCCTGTATTTCACTACAAGTGTTGAAGTTAGCCTTATGCCGTGGAGAGTACTCACCTCATTTTTGAGAAAAATAAATATACACTCTGTGGCATACCCATACTCCAGCATGGTAACAGGTTATGTATGGAAGCTATCACCAGCTGAAACATTCAAATGGGCTGGTATCAAACCTGCACTTAAATGAGAGGAATAGAGAGGAGGTGAAGGCAGAAAAGAAATACAAAATGCTCATGCATAGCTTGGGTGCTGGTGGACTAAAAGTGTATAATGCCATAAATAAAAAGGTGCGAGCAGAGAATGAGGGTGATATCGTCACTAATGCAATAGATGACCTGAATACATATTACAAACCAACAGTCTGTGTTGGTGTGGACAGATATAAATTCTTTCATAGAAAACAGGGTAAGGAGGAATCTATTAACGACTTTGTTTCAGCACTTAAAAATCTTGCAATAAACTGCCGTTTCGGTGATCTGCACGACAAATTCATAAGGGACCATATAGTCATGCAGGGCTCCAACTCTACCATCCAGGACAGTTTGTGGGCCAAGGGTGAATACCCCTTCCAAAATATCAATGACATTGCAAGGAAGGCCGAGCTCACAGGCCGCTGCGCTAAGGCAGTGTTAACGGAGTATAAGGACAAAAAAGAGGGTGACACTGTCAATAAAGTTACTGAACAGAGGTGCAACTCAAAACACACCTGGATTAAAATTATACGAAGCCCATGGATTTGACAAATGAATGCCCCGAAAAGATAAAACGCAGCGAAACACACCACAAGGCTTCAGGCTACGATCCTGACTAATAGTTTCCCACACCCCTCACCACTGCGCACAGCAACATCAGACAGCCCATGTCTGAACTGGCTCACACACCACTAGACTTTGGTAACCCAGGGAAAGTTAGAAGACAACTGCCTTTTATACCCTCACGTGACGCTCACCTACCCATCAGCAGGAGTAGGGCAGGAAGGTGGCTTTTGCCACCAGTTAAACTTTCTAATTACAAATCTGAGTAAATTGAAATTGCATGCATATTGTTTTTTCTTCTTCCATTTTTCTTTCCATTTTCTTTTTTTTCCTCCTGTCTCTCCCTCTATCCTTTTCTCTCATCTCCAAGGAGGGGGGAGGGGGATGTGTTGTGTTTTGCATACGTGTGTCCCTGTGAGGACACAGTTCTTTTTTTTTTTTTTGAAAACCTTTATTTGACATTTTCAACCAGATACAAACACGGGCCTACAACCCCCAGGGCTGGCCGCTAAACAATTGCAACACAATACTACGATCAAAACTTCAGACCCAGCCTCCCGGGGAGCATAGTCGCTACATCCACAATGCGTACTGGTTGGAAGACATATCAAATTGGAAACAGGATACAAAAGGTTTCATTTTATAATATAAGATAGAAGGATCAGGTGCCATACAATATCTCAAGCTATGAAGTGGGGGCGAGCAAAATAGCAATGTGTCCACAGTTAATTCGTTTTCATGTAGGTCAGTGGCGTTTAAGCAGATGATACCCGGATAAACAAGCATACTATTACGGTTCGCGCCAACATTTTTGCCCGCCCCGTGGCCCAGAAACATCGCGAGAGTTGAGGTACAGATGTGAAAGCAGAGATGGACCAAACAAGGAACCCACTACACTGACCCGGAAAAGGAGAAAAGAAAAGGCCAAAGAAAGAGAAGAAGAGAAAAAAAGGCCATAGAAACAAAGAAAAAACTAAACTCCCATCCCCCATCCCCCCACCCTGCCCCCCTGCAGATGACTACGGCCTACCCCCTAGCAGCGTGCCTGTTGCCTAAAAACCGAAACACGAAATATAGAAGAAACAGGGAAAAAAGGGAAAGAAATTAAACCCCACCCACAGAGGGGAAATGGAGGAGGGCTTTATTCAACGCACTCCCGGTCTCTCGCCCCCGTCCTAACCAACCCCGCCCCGGACTCCGTTAATTCAATAAAAAAATCCCGTTAACCATAATACCACAATGAACAACCCAGACAACAATCTCAGCCTTGGCCCCGTCGATGAAATTCGCTGAGTCCGTAAGGGGAAGAAAGCCCAATCCTCAAAATGTCAAATGTTACACAGAAGTTGGCAGAACAGGGGTCCACAGATGAAAAAGGAACGGCAGGTCCCAAATTAGACGGCTGGTACCAACGATGCCCCTCCCCGTCTCCGGAGCCAGGCTTTATCCCATCTGCCATCTTGATAGACCGACTGGGGAGGGGGGTCGACACAGTCCAAAACAGTTCACAGTACCAATTAAAAGGAACCGAAGTGGGGACAGCATGTAAATGTTCCGACAGTTGCAAAACCGGGGATCCCAACGGATTAATTGAGTCACCAAGCACATTACTTTCGGGTAGCTCCACTGCGATAGGGGCAAATATAACTTCCAGCGCCGGGTCTAAGTACGCCACCGGGGCGTCAATCGAAAGGCGAGCTGGCCGCCGGGTCTCGGGCGTCAAGTCAGGATCCGGTCTCAATCCTTTGATTCCATCCGCCGCCAAAAGGCTGCAGGTCTGAGCTTTAACAGTCTCCTGAAGTGCCACAAGGGCCTCCAGCACCGTCCGCAATGACGGGCCACTTTGAGCCTGCTCCGTCAGCCTCCATTTTTTTTCAGGCATGGTGGTCCCCACGGAGAGGCGCCTTCTCCTGGGGAAGATTAGGCGGAGCAGGAATGAGCCATGAGGGACAGACTGTTAGCGTGCAGTAGCGCGTAGCGAGATTCGAACCCAAGGGGCACCGGCGATATGAATGCCGGACCCCCGGTCCGGGACCCCCGCAACACAGCACCGTGCGCCACTCGTCACCTCACCTCCTGTAGAACATCTGGCAGCAGATGGTAGCAGAGCAATCCCAAAATTCAGAATGTTCCAGAGACCGGACCCAACCGCATTCAACAGTCTGTTGTTGTTCAACTCGGACCCGGCTAGGTCAGCACTCGAGACCCCGGCTTCTCGGCTGGGTTAGACCTCAAATCGGTCCTCGACGTTACTCCACTCCACGATGTCGGAGAAACTCCGGGATCACATCATCGGAGTGCAAATCGGGTCACACACACGGATCCTTGGCAGGAAATCAGGATAGGTGGCAGGATAGTAGAGCGTAGGACGGAGGTCAGCGGAGCCGGGAGACTATGCGGCCATCTTTGTTGGTGTCGTAGCTCCTCCTCTCGAGGACACAGTTCTTGAGTTGTATCCTTTGTGTCCCTTACGGACACCATACTGCCTGCCAACTGGCAACATATGACCGTTGACAGCTGATGACCGAGCGAGCAGCCGATCACCCACGCTCCTACTCCGCAGGAGCCTGTGTTGGTGGATTAATAAAGAACTCTAATTAATACAACATGTATACGGATGTTCTTTACACTGAGCACCTCAGATAATTAAAACTCGGGCGCCATCTTGCCTGTGATCCGAGAAACTCTGCAAACCTTTTCTTTTCTCAGTCTCATGATCGTCCCTCAAGCCTGTAGCTCTCAGCAGGATCATCGGGGGGCTAACGCTGCACGGCTACAGTCCAGCCAGGTCTGATTTCAAGGATGTAAATTTCGGATATCCGGGGATTCTCCCTGGGCAGCACGGAGCTCTCCTAGGATGCAGCCATTTTCCTCGGAAGCAAGCCATGCCCCACTGACTCAATTCTTAAGCTAGAAAATACACGTGAGAGATGTGAAATGTTTCAGGACTGGATACATTTGAAATTCTGAGTTTGTTGCAAACTTCCCAAACTAGAGTATGAGGGGAAGACTCAAAAGGCCAGATGAAGGAATTGCTTTTGGAAATGGACGGGATGATAGAGGAAGGAATATCCTTAATAACCCTTCACAATCGGACTGTAAAATATGCCTTTTGAAAGCAACACATTCACAAAAAGAGGAACTGAGCATCACCAGAGAAAAGTCCCTTGTGTTTCCAGATC
The DNA here is from genome assembly GCF_964263255.1 of Lissotriton vulgaris. NCBI lineage: Eukaryota > Metazoa > Chordata > Amphibia > Caudata > Salamandridae > Lissotriton > Lissotriton vulgaris. Next base: position 57,225 of record NW_028240793.1, on the reverse strand, counting down.
TGAATGCTGAAAATTGCTGAGATAAGAAAGGAATTCTCTGCCTTATCTAGGGAACCAGGGAACATTGAGGTGCAGGTCTTTACCTGGCAGATAGTTAGGCATATGGCATCCTGAAAGGACTTGTCTATTTTCATCCAACACACAGCTGCTATAAAGTTTGTAGTTGAGAAATGTACAGAACACACATCAACGGAACATTCTACAAGATTGAGTTTGTACTAGTCTCATTGGCAGTGATGTCCTGAAATATGCTTTAGTATAGTGCCAAGAGTGGAGAAAAAGAACAAGACAAGATACTGTGTTTACGTTTGTTATGTACCGTGCCTCCACTCAACATCCCCACTTTATTTGCCTGTTCCCACTTGTTGAAGATAATGCAGGGTAGGTGGGAGGAGAGTAACAAGAAACAAACGAGAAAGGAGGGTCCTAGAGTTTCAAATATTGTTGAGATTGTGTGGTAGCAAAAAGTGTCGTCTTTGGTGGCTCTTTCAATGAAGAGAGCTTTACATAAAATGGAATATGTCTCACATTTTGCTTAGTAAAATAATTTAGCCTTCATGTAAGCTGGGGGTGCTCATGATATGGAGCATGTCTCTGACTATCTTTAAAGGGGCGATCTGTTGGTAAACTTGAGGTTGGTGTATGGTACAGTACACAGACCAGCTGCTTATGACATAAAGTCACTGAAGATGCCAAATATGGGAGGGTGTGTGAGATAGATATTACAGGGGGGAAAAAAGGTACTGGACCAAAAAAACCTGCTGAGTGACAAGTCCACTTCATTGAAGGAATAAACTGTCATAACTGAAAAAAACCTTCTGAGTAACACCTAAGCAAAAGTTTAAAAAGGATTGGTAGCACCCTGACTTGCTGGAAAAAGGTTCAAATTGAGAGTAGTCTTTGATCAGTGAAAATCAGATACCTAATTAACGCCATTTTTATGATTTTTATGATTTCCACCTGATAAAGAGGCAACAGTCCTCTCTGTCCATGATGCTAAACACCTTGAAAGTGTCCTGATTTGGGAAATAATTTCCATTTTGAGTCCAATATGCAGATGAGAAATCACCCTGGAAATATATCCTAGGTTCAAACAATCCCTGCCCAAGAGACCTCGAAAAGAGGGTGGGAAAGGAAAAAAAAACAGTCTTACTGTTCTTCATTGGGCATCCGTTGCGAGCAGGGTGGTGAATGCATCAACAAGCACTGTAGAGCTTGCGAGGAGGCAGAATGGTTGCAGGCCTCAAACCCGAAGGAAGCACAGTGGTGTGTGTCCTTCTGCAGGCATACAATGGCCTGGTTCTGCTAGGCAACCATCAGCAAAGTAGTAGCCGCTGTGTAGAACCTATCTGTCCTCGGAAAGGCTCCTCAGTACCCCTGAAACATGTCAGAGGGTTTCTCAGAATGGCTGTAAAGTCTGTACATCCAATCCTCAAGCAGGCATAGAAAACACTACCAGTGGGTGTGGCACCTACATTAAGGAGCTCACAGCTTTTTGGGTGTTAGCATGGTATCAGATACATAGTGTGACCTGGGGTACCTACCCTTAGTTTTGATTTAGGGTGTAAATTAGGTAAGCATCCCACACTGTTTAGTTGCATAGTTCCCATCTGCCTGAATGAGTGCTAGAGTCTGTGCTCGTAGCCTGGTTTGGGGAGGCACTGATGTAAAATTGACTGGATTTCATAAGCCCTCTCTTGGGCTACCTGAGACCAAAGGTTAGATATGGCCCCTTCCTCCCAGAAGTGTGGAGGAGCTCATCACTTTCACCCTGAAACTCTGAAGCACCACAATCCTTTATAAATCTAAAGGTGCTCAAGCTACATTCTTGTAGAGACTGGTTCCAGATGCCTCGGTCTCTCTTTTGTCTCTGTGTGACTTTCCCCTAACATTAAGAAAGCGGATTTAGGCCCGGTAGCCAGGCAGGCACTAACCATATCCCCTATGGAGCTGTTGTCGACCGAGAGCAGGTGTCGTAGAAGGAGCCGGAGCCAGGAGCCACGAGCCGGGAGCCGTAACCGGCGTGCTGGTGGCATCAAAGCATTCCGAAGCATCCCAAAAAAGCTCCGAGACACGTCGCGCCGCACCACACTGGAGAAGTAGAAGCGGGTGCTGGGCACGGGCCGAGAGCGTTCAAGAGCGTTCGTTCGTGGTCTGATTCGCCCCGAGGCATTGAGGCATTGAGGCACTTCGCACAGCGCCGCTCTGCACCAGAGAAGTAGAAGCAGAGGCAGAAGCAGAAGCGGGAGCGCCTGAAGCGGAAGCGAGTGAAACACCGGTGGTCTGAAGTGCCGTGCCTTAGCATCGTAGCGCTACACAGTGCATATAGTGCCCTTAAGCCTCGAGGTGCCGAACACAAACTCGCTAGGAGGGGAGGCGAGGCGGCGCCGGGGCAGGCGCCCGTGGTACCTGAGGCGCCCAAAAGCACATTGAAAAGCACATTGTGAAGCGTTTAAAGTGCCAGACATACAGGAGCTCGACTTGGAGCAGAGAAGAGAGGCTGGGACCAAGGAGAGCCAGCACCGGGCGAGTCACGCACCGGCAACGACACTGTCACCTGAACGCTAGAGGGAGCTCGTGAGCAGCGAACCGTCAGAACGCCAGAACGCCATTGCCTCGAGGCGGACATAGTCTCCACCGCTGCCTCAGCGAAAAAGAAAGCGGGTTGCCGGCCGCCCGGTTGCTGGCTTTTGTCGGCTTGGCTGTCGGCGGCCTGTGCTGACGGGGCAGTTGGGTCCTTTTTTGCGACAGCGGAGCAACTGACAGACCACGCGTGCGAGGAGCAGCCACTGCAGGCGGGTGTGAGCGCTGAGTCAAGCGCTGCAACAACAACAACACCGCTGTAGCCTTGCCTCGCCGCGCTTGGTCTCTCCATTAGACCTACCAGCTCGTCGGAGCTGTTGAATCCGCCTCTGCAGTTGTATAGCCGATTGGCCATGCTCGAGAGGAGCAGCAACTGCAGGCGGGTGTGAGCGCTGAGTTAAGCGCTGCGATAACAACACCGCCACAGCCTTGAATCGTCGCGCGTGGCCCCCCCCATCAGCTCCACCGCTGACGATTCGCGAAAGCCCTGGGACAGGAGAACTCGAGAGCCGGTGAGTCAGTGCCAAGGCGGCAAGGTGCAGAGTTTGATGCTGGCCGGGTCTGGGGGAGTGTAACCTGCTGACCAGGTTGTTGGCTGAGGTATTGTCTTGGTCGCTGGCGGAGCGACGTTCGCTGGGGAGCTGGCTGACAGCTGCTGAGGCCAAGGCTGCTCACAGACTTTTCAGTCTTCTACCCTTGGCCCCCTGCCCCCAGCCGGTCTGATCGTTTGTACCACTCGTGACCCAGAGAGGTGACTGCTCCTGGGCTGTAGCTGTCTTTGCAGCTCCGCAGCCCCTTCCCATTACCTCTGGGCATCTAATACTCACGAGAGGGGACAGGAGGTGTGTGAATCACGACCCCGTCCAGCCCGCAAACAATACCTTGTGGACTTACCATGGAAAACATCAAGCAGCTTAGAAAACTACCACGGAGAAAGGGCACTACTCTCCGCTCCGCCTCTCCCGGGGAGGCTCAACAGAAGTCGCCCCACAGCAAGACACAACGCTACACTCAGGCGGCCCTCCATCGCAACCTCAGATTTAAATGTGCCCTGGAAGAGTGGGCGGTCCTCTTGACTCCCCTATATAACAACGTGTTCATGACATGCCAGCTACCAGACTCCTGGTTAGGTTCGATTCTATGCCCCATATTCAAGAAAGTAGACCCCACGCACCCGGAAAATTACCGACTTATTGCACTACTAGATCTTGAGGCAAAGGCATATGCCCGGTGTCTTTTAGGGTGCTTGAAAAATGGGTTGCGGACAATAATATAATACCATACTACCAAACTGGGTTTCGGGCATCGGCCTCCACAATAGACAATATCACCACTCTAGCCATCCTAAGTCATCAAGCAGCCCAAAAAAAACATCTCCCACTTTACTGCTGTTTTATTGACTATAGTGCGGCTTTCGATAAAGTGTCTCAGAATATCTTGTGGAGGAAACTGAACAAGTGGGGGATTCTGCAGAGCCTCCTAGGAGCACTCATCTCCCTGCACAAGTGCACATGGGTGGAAATCAAAACTGGCCCAAAGACAGTTTCCTCAAGAATTACTGTCAAATACGGGCTAAAGCAAGGTTGCGTTCTTGCCCCTCTCTTGTTCAATCTTTATACAGCCGATCTCGGAACATTCCTAGAGAACAGCAATCTTCTCCCGCCAAAACTAGGCCCTGCTAAAAAGTCTTTTCACATATTACAATACGCGGATGACATTGTAATAATGGACCAAGCAAAATCGGGTCTCCAACGAGCTTTAAGTACGCTCCATACATATAACAATGATATGAAAATCAATCAGGCAAACACCAAGGTACTGATATTTGGCAGATGTAAGAATAAGAAAAGTTTAAGGTGGGACATTGGGCCTGCCAGGATTAATACAACCGTAAAATACAATTATCTGGGTGTTTGGTTCAACGAGACGTCTAGACCTGCAGCTCACCTAGCTGCCTTGCAAAAAAGAGCAGGAGCAATTACATATTCCCTGACTCGGTTGAACCAGTCCCTGAGCAGTCCCTCTGCAGAAGCCATTCTGAAGGTGATCAAAGCTACTCTTCTTCCTGCCTTAACCTATGGGCATCAGGCCTTTCCCGGCGCATGCTCTGCTAGTCTTGATCTCGCCCAAATCTCTACCTATAAAAAAATCTTCCACCCTTCAAGTTTCATTCAGCGGGCAAGACTACGTTTGGAGCTGGGCCTACAAAGACAATCAATTTATTGCGAGGCCGATACCAGGACACTAAAAGCCGGCGACAACACTTTAAAATACCAGCTAAAAGAAACCCTCTCCAGTCCTGGCAACCCTTGGAACACTCAGATTGCAAAGGCCATAAGAGTGCTAGAGATGGACAACGCATCCCTTTTCTTAGACACCATCCCATACTCAGCCTGGAAAAATGCCATCAACAGGCAGGTCAAATTAATCTCCTATCGTACGGATCTGCACTCCGTAAAAACATCTACCATTTTTCTCCCCTTGAACTCTTCGTATCTTCCAGGGAAACCGCAAGCTTATCTCCAGGAAAACTTAAACGCAGTGGCACGGAAGAATATAATGTTCATGCGCCTTCTTGGCCTGCGTTCGACAGCCTTTAATAGATGGGCCCCAAAAAGTGAGGGGGGGACCTGCAGACTGTGCAAATACCACTCTGAATCATGGCTGCATCTCCTGTGTTGTTGCCCGGCCCTAGCTGCCCCAAGAAAGTCTCTCTTAAAACCCTTGTATTTAAGATGGGGCATTACGACATTCAGCCCTTTGTTTCACGTCTATTGACACTCAAGTGCTTGCAAGCTCTGGAAAATGTGTGAGACTCTTGGACAATCTTCTGTTACCTTCTTTGGCTCACGCTCTCCTACCCCTTCCCTCCCAAAAACTCATTACAGATTTTTTCACCCCCGTGGTTTAGCACCCTTTGTTTAATCATCTTTTATTTCATCTTCATTTTCATAATCATCTTAGCAAAATGTTTACACTGGCAACTATAAGACTTTTTTTCATTTTAAGCATAATGGTCACTAGGCCTGGAGAGCTGATTCCCAGCTTTGTTTTTTATTACGAAAAATGAGCTAACGCTGATTTTTATAAATGTGCTAATGCTGTCTTTTATAGCAATGGTTTTAAGTAACTGTGCTAAATTAATAAAAAACTTCAAACTATCCCCTGGCACTAGCATAAAGAAAGATGTCTTCTTAAAACCTCTGTAACGCCACTGGTCTGTGTAGAGCTTCCCCAAGTATGGAGAGGGCTTTTGGAATGTTGGTGAGTAGCATTTCTCCACACCTGAAGAGGAGCAAGAAAGAAGCTTTGAAGCTGCCATAGGTGTGATGAGACTGCTTATGGTACGCTTCTCCTGCAGCAGCAGAAAAGTCAGGCAATAAGGACGTCACATGAGGACCAGGCATCAAGTGGGGACATAGGCAGGTTGTAGGATTATCCGTCACGGTAAATGTAAACCTTCCTTGACAAATGTTGTTGTTAAGCTTGCGACAATTGGTCACACACACACCGCTGTTCCTTGTGTGTTTCACGTGTTTGTATAGTTCTTGACAGCTCTCCCCTACATAATGGCACTCACAAGCTTGCCCATTCACACAATTAAATATACCCATTTATTAGAGCAGTATGTGATTCTTCCTATTTATAAAAAATCCTGTGCATTATGTGGTATCTTGATACTAAGTGTGGATTTGCATGCAGGTTAAACACTTACTGTTTTGCACATCTTAGTTTGGTTTTACATGGTCTGACCATGTAGTTATATTTTTACCATAATTCATTGGAAGTTGGTTGTTTCTCAAAAAGCAGGAGCAGCATGTTGGCAAAGAACTCTTGCTTTTTTCATCTTGTTGCAAAATGAGTTGCTGTTCTTTAGCAGTTTTGTGAATGGCTTCTTGCTGGGGATTTTACATGATAACCAGTGGAGCAATTCAAGTGTCTCTTGCTCTGCTTTGTTATTATTGTGACTACTAAATGTTGTATTGATGTATCGCCTACAACCTCTGCATTTGATGCAAGGTTTATGAAGTTAGATCTGAAACCTTTATCTTGTCATTCTGGTCTATTGTGTCCGTGTATACCCGATTGTATTGTATGGCGTTACATAATGTTATGGTATGCTTTGTCTGCATTGGGTGGAAGCCATCAGTCTTGATACAGGAGTCCACATTTTTTGGTTGATGATGTACTGTGATCTCCATGAAATATACTCCTTCAGGAGAGTATGTTAAGTTTGAAGTTGATGTTTGGATTGAATTCAATAAAGCCTTTTCGGAACTGCATTAAGTTGTGTTCCTGACTGTCCAAATTAACAAAATGACATTGATGTAGTGCAGGTCTCTTAATAATTTGTAGTCAGAAGGGGCACTAAAATTGCTCTAAAAAATGCTTTAAATACGTTTGTGTGCCATACATGTTCCCATTATTGTTCCTATCTATTTGAGCTGAGTAGTTTTTAACAGTTGTTTGTCAATATGAGTTCTGTTCATTTGGCAACAGTGGGAGAGAGTTGGTTCTGACCTCCTAAATCATTTTGGCATGCCTGTGCCCCACAATTATAGGGATTATTGACATCATGTGGTTCCATGTACATGGATGACAATAATTGTCTTTGGTAGAATGATAGATGTATCCAGAATGTTCAGCACATAACTGATCACCTGAATACAACTGGCGACCTTGCTCACAAATGGCTTTGTGGTATTTCTACCAAAACAAAGATATTTATCAATCAGCGTGCATGACCAGAGATAATTTACCACCCCATGTGTTATCTTTGTGTATTTTGGTAATGTGCAGAATGTTCCAAGTGCTTGTGTCTCTGGAACCAGGCTCTGATGCACTTCCAGACTGTTTTTATAATAATTTGAGTTCCATGTTGCATTGTGTTTCTTGCAGTTTGTTGCGACCGCTCACGAAAAAAACATGACTTTGTGCGTTCTGGGCATAATTTCTAGTTTTCATTGTTCAATTGTTCCTCTAATGTTCACTGATTTGAGTGTCCTGCAGTGGTTGCATTTCAATGATTTTATAGCTATCATCTGGATGGTTGCCTCTTTGATTTGTCACAGTGGCCGAGTTGACTGTACCTGAAGCCTTTGATGTACTTGTGACGTTTCATGGAGCGCTATTCTTAAGTTATGCAGTTAGTGGTCTATTTCTTTTACTTTCTTGTATCGGATATGCTTGTGATCTGAGTATTTTGTTATTCAAAAATTCATTTATTCATCATAGTCTGAAAAACACTATCAGACTGTTGCGCAATTCTGTTTTGTCTGTGTTTAGATAGCAAGAACCTGGAACTCCTGGACAGTACTGAGGCTTCGACCTGTGTTGGAGTGTAGTCTGAGAGGCAGACAGTGCAGTTCTTTTTTTGGTAGGTGTCTCTGTTCCTCTATTAACGTGTGTGTAAGCTGCCATTGCTATGCCTCAGACTGCCAAGTTCCTTCTTGCTTAGAAGAGATCACCTGAGTATGTTTGGAAATAGTTCAAATTCTTCCCAAATACCATGTTTTTGCATTCTCTCAATGTGTAGTTTGTTGGTGATTTCCTTCTTGTGCCATCGTTCTGTCAATGTATAAGGCACTGATTGTTTTCTCTCTTGGTTTTTCTGAGGTCCTGATACATAATTATTGTAAGCTAAAGGACAATTGGTTTTTGTGCTCTGTCCTCTCTGCTTTAGGCCTCTTATACACTTGCTTAGAAAACAAATGTTACCCATTTTTGCAGTAGGTTCTTTAGCTTCATTTGGATAGGGCACATTGGGATTGCTTTAGAAGATCAGAAACATGTTTGATAAATTGTAGAGGCAGCATTTGTTACGCTGTAGGTAAGGTTGGAATGTGAGTTCTATAGGAATGGCCCTTTTGGCTTTGTTTTAACTTTGCTGCCTTTCACCAATCTGCACCAACATTTCCCAAACATGCATCCGGTGCACTGACATGGTATTTGTCAGATGTTGTACAGAATGTTGAAAGGCAGATAAAAAGTTATAGGGCGCTCAATAAAATATTGGTTACCAAGGACACCTCGAAAGGCATATTTCTTATCAAAACAGAAAAAATAAGTCAACAAAGCAGTAAACTGTTTTACTTACTGTTTTGTTTTTCAATGTCTTACAATAGTGTTGGTCTAACTACTATCATTGTTTTAATACAGTAGCTGCGTACAAAGCAGCAGTGCCATTATTTTCCCTAAACTAGTTTTGGATTGTCTCCCTCAAGGACACCTTACCCTTAAGCACCTCAAGTTTCTCACTCCAGGTACGAATGGTTGCTTTCAGCCTATTTCATCCCACAGTCAGGAGAATTGGGTTATGGTCTAAGAGCATACTCTCCAGATATTCCTTATGCACCACTGCCTAGTTCGGAAGTGGTTTAAGAATGTATCTAATCTGACATGTAGGTCACGTATACCGGAGTAATATGAGTCTATGAAATGACATCTTGACACCCATGTGTTAAATATTTGGAACGACCTGACGGTCACTGAGCCTGTAATGGGGCATGGGAGACCTTTCCATTTCTACATCTGGTACGCAGTTTGAATTACCTCCAACGATCATCGGGTAGTGTGTTAAATTTTCAAAATGTGCAGTTGTTTATTCTAGTAATGGTGGATGATCCACACTGGGGACATATACGTTAATGAGAGCCATTGTCTCTCCCTTCTACCTTGAATTTGATCACCAAATATAAATCCTCTTTGTCTTTTATTCTTCCTTCTTGTATTAGATGGGTCTCTTGGAGGAAGGTGATGTAAACGTCTCTCCTTTTGATGTCGTTTTGATGTAGACTGTAGTCTTAAATCGTTTCATGGCATTATTAAGCCCCCCTCAGATTCCAAATGAAGATTTTGAATCTTACCTGCACTACCCTTCCTCAGCCTCCAGCACTTCCATTAGAATTACATTGTGTATTTGTGAGGCTCGGATGCTAATGTGCACTGCATTGCTTCTCTGCTTATATTTTTTTACTTGGGACACCAATAACTGCTCAATTGAAAACCTACGCAAGCAACCCTCCCCAGGACTAAAGGGCAACGGCCTAATATCCATTTTAACTCCAAGATATCCAATATTTAAATGCTGTTGCAGGAGTCTTCATCTGAACACATGACCGGACAGTCAAGAGGCAGGCTGCACAGCTCTTTTAACACCCGTTACCCCAGCTGTTCCCCTGCCCTAATAGAAAACTTTTCATATTTCTCAGTGCTAAATGCTCCACTAAGTAAGACCAGCAAGTTGCCCCAGCTTCTTCAATACATCTACTCAGGGCTTTACAGATTGACAGCAGTTCTAGGGGACACATCTGGTCTTCGTTAGTCTATTCCAGAACTTTATCATTGCACCGAGTTTAATCATTATTCAACCAACCTATTGAGTCCCTTCTTGCCATTGTGTTGTCCTAAGGGATGCTGCTGCTTCCATTGCTCTCTTTTCATCTCACCGCATCTGATGTGAGGGTCATTAAGAGTATCTTCTTTTCATCTGCTCTCGTTGAAACCCGCCTGCTCCAGGACCCTTGTTGTGGATCTTGCATGGATCTCAGGCCAATCCCAAACTTCTTGGGGTCAGTGAAACTGTGTATCTTAATTTCTGTTATTACTTTTAACTTGGCCGGGAACATGAGAACATATTTCACCACTATCTCACAAAGCCTTTGTTTGACTTAACCCCTTGCGCGCTGTGAATTAATGAGCGGGCGGGGTTCCGATAGGGCAGCTGTCTTCCCACACCCAGCCTAGAAAACGCTGCAGGTGAGGGTGGTCATTCTGGTACTCTGTGATCTCTTTCCAACACATACAAAACGACAGTCTCTAAGGGGCCTCCATCTGTGCCAGCCACTGTTCTTGGAAAATAATCATGTTCCTCCCTAAAATTCCTCTGCCAGACCAATATTCCGGATGTCATTTCATCTGAAGAGGCCTTCAGTATCTCAGCTCAATATTTGAAAAATTGAACCCACTCATCCAGCTCTCTTGTTTTTGCACTTCCTCAGTGTACAGTTTGTCTATTATCACCATATCTGCTTCGACAGAAGGCCCTGGTTGATAATCCATCCTCTGCTACAAGGTGTCCTCTAGTTTGACATCTAATTTGTTTACTTTCTCAATTTCTGCAGGCGGTGGGTGAGTGGCCACTACAGAGGTCTCAGGGATCCCAGCTTCTCCCCATTGTTTTCCAATGCTATTGTTTCCTTCATTTTGAAGTGCCTCTCTGTGCTGCTATGCGGTTCTGTTAGCTTTTTGACACCTACCAGAAAGAGATTTGGAGGTATATTGTTGTTAGGTTTGTCCATCTACTTGTTGGCTGAGAACTAGGGCATAGGTGATCACATTCAAAGCAGCTAGGCAGCTGTGTTAGTACCGGCTGCGGTTGCTCTCAGTGCTTCAGTCTCCACTAGCCAAAGCATCTTGCTTACCTGCACTCATCAGTTTGGGCACTATTCCTGCTTCCAGTCCCTCCCTAAAAATACCAACATTTAGGAAGTCTGAAAATAAAAAGATTTGGTAGATTGTCTTCAAGACCAGCAGCAGCTTTTCAGAAGAGGAGGGGGAATGGGTAATTTTTCTTGCTGGTGTAATGGCCCACAACACCCTTTCTACACCACAGAATGACACAGTCCAGCTGGGATCAGGGCGTTCCTAGAGACTGCAAGTTTATACCCTCCGATTCGCAGAATGACATTCCTGAATATAGCATTGAGGCCGTAAGTACAAGTGTCCCAGTAAACAGGCTGGATTTTCAACGCCCTTGGAGTTACCAATATTAGGGGTACTAATAACCGGAGAGGAGGAAAATCTGACTCATTATGAGTAGGACACTGAATGTTCCTTAAGAAATGAGGAATTACCTGGAGAATCTGTAATTCCAGATCTGTTTCCCTGGTACTTCTTCATTTTAAGCCAGACTTTCATCCAAAGGTTTCAGCTGCTTTTAACCAGTGGCAGTTGACAGATCTAGGGTGTTTCCTTAAATCTCCTTATTCTGCTTATTCTGGTGGGGTTAGTAACTTATGTTACTTCAGTATTGGAACTTTCATAGATTCCTATAGCTTGTATCATTCCCTGTCGTCGAAAAGGTAGTCTCAGTAACAAAATAACATAGCAAAAGAGAAAGAAAAAGGCCTAGGCCTCATTCCCTTTTATAGCATATCCACCTCTTTTTGCAAAAGAAGCAAAGCAACAGCCAATCAGATCAGCCTCACCCCATAGAACCCTCCTGAGAGAACTTCAGAGCCTCAGATTTTCTACCGCACGTTGGGCTAAGGGAGTCTCCTTTGAGCTCTGCTCACATCAATTCTAATTGACTATTTTTTCAGCATTTTTCTTCGGAATTGTTTGGTGTTTCATCTGGAAATGTCTGACAAGGAGAAGAAAGCCCTTTTCAAGGCTTGTTCCACCTGTGGCAAGAAAAGGCTGTAGGCGGAGGACAGGCATAAGGACAGCATATTTTGCCTGTATCCTGACCACAAGGCAGCGACTGCAATATCTGCTGCACCTTCCTCATGAAGCCCCTCCAGGACTGTGGGGGTCGCCTCCTCACTTGGCTCCAGAAGCTGAAGTCGAGGAAGGAAACTCTGTCAAGTGACAGTGAGAATTCGTCATCTGCCACCTCATCTAAAAGGTCAGTCAAAAGGGGTAGGGCTTCCCCTTCACCATCCTCAGAACGTCAAGTTAAGGCCTGAAAAAAGACCCCCTGTGAGCCTGAGAGCCGGAGTCCTAGCAAATCTCCTCACCACGGTGCAAAGGAGAGGGAAGGACTGTCTACAGCTACAACAGTGGTGGAGTCTGCTAAAGCTTTTAAAAAGCGCTCTTCTCTATCGTCTGAGAAGTCAGAGAAAGATTCCAGGTAGTCGACGATGCTGCAGAAGAATCAGTCGACAAAGGCTTCAAAATCTCAGGTGAAAAAAGTTACACCGTCGACGGGCTCGTCGACTTTACCTTGTACTCTTCACATGTCAACGTCAGCGTCGACGGGAGCGTCGACGAAGGTTACAGCGACGATGACGAGATTGCTGACAGCGGCAGCGACGACGAACGTATCGTCGACGAGAGCAACTAAGACGACGACGGCAGGAGTGTCGACGGTCTCGTTGATGGCAGCGTCAACTACACCCATCTCGTCGTCGACTATTCAACCGTTGACGGTGGATCTTCTGTTGACGACCTTGTCGGATATGGTTTCTCTGGCAACCCCATCGCCGACTGTACCGTCGACGACCTCTTCGACGGAGAGGATTACCATTTCCTCAAAGAGGATAACGCCGGATATTACGTCTCCGAGGAGGCTTACCCCCTTTCCTCCTGCACTGTTACTTGTGGAGGAAGAAGAAGAGGAGTCTGATGGGAATGATCAGGACTCTTTTGGCTATGCTCATAGCCCCTCACAATTGTTAGTGAAATGCCAAGACACTGATTCTGAGGGCGAATACCTTCATGAGTGCTCTTACCAGCAATCTTATCGCCGATAGGGAGGCGCAGGCCAGGAGATGGTTTCAGTTACTTCTTCCCTCTTGGCAGATCTTCATGGCATGTTGCAGGATTATAAGGCCAGGTTTTCTCAAGCTCCTCCTCCTGCTTCCTCTTTCTCTACAGTACAGGCTGTACCTGCACCATCAGCTTCTGCAGTGGTTTCTCCGGGAGACCCATCCCAGGTAGTTTCACAACCGCAGATACCTGGTCCAGGTATACCGCCAGTGGTCCAGGATGTACAAGATGATTCCTCGGACGAGGATCAGGATGATGGCAACAAGTCTAACCAAGGTTTAGAGTGGGATGATTGTGATCCCGGACCCACCGTCCCCTACTCCGGACCCAGTGGACTCTTCCCCCGACGGACATTGAGGGATTTCACAAACTGATGGAGAGAGCCTCCAGTAGATTCAAACTTCTGATGCCTTCTGTTCAAACAGAGTTCTTCCTCCATGACTTTAAGGAGCCCTACAGAAAAGTAATCTGGTCCATTCTCATTGTCAGCCATGTCTGGGACGAGGGTTTGAAGGCAATGAAGACCCCGGCTTCGGTGATTCCAGTTTTGCCACGCCTGGAAAAGAAGTACAAGGCCCCTGAGGATAGTCCGCCGTCTTTGATTGGTCAGCCGAAACTGGATTTGGTAATATCGCAGGCGGCGCAGACAAAAAGTCACGTAATACTTCTGCACCCCTGACAACTCCTCCTGATAAATAGGGCAGGCGCCCTGATAATGCGGGGAAGAGATTTTCCTCTATGGCAAGTCTTCTGCTACGAGCCACGAATGCGTTGGCGATCCTTGGCAGATATGATCTCCAAATGTGATGCAATCTATCACCATATTTGGACCAACTCCCCCAGGAGTCCAAGACTGAGGCCAAGAAGATCCTGCAGGAGGAAGAGGCTACATCGGCAGAGGTGATAGACTGTGCCATGGATATTGCCACTACGGCTTTCTGTTCGCTGGCAGGCACAGCTGTTCTTCGTCGCCAAGGATGGCTCAGGGCGACATGGTTCCGGCCGGAGGTTCAAAACAAGATTCTGGACCTCCCATTTGATGGTGAGGCATTGTTTGGCAAGCATATCGACAATGCCCTCCAGGACATAAAAAAGGATACGGAGACGGCTAGATCTCTCGGTACTCTTCAGTATCGGAAGGTTCCTTTCCGGGGGGCCAGAGGAAAGAGTAATCCTTCTAACAGAGATCCATACCAACAACAACGGTACTCTTCTTATGGGTCAACGCCTCAATCGTATCGACCATCTTACCAGCAGAAACGAGGCCAGACCTCGTCTTTCTCTAGGTCCAACGCTAGAGGAAAACAGAATCGCCAGGGACGTGACACTTCCAAGAGGCAATAGCGGCGTTCTGGCTCTGCCTGCTGTACCCACCTCCCCATCAACATTTGTGGGAGGCAGGGTGTCTCAATGCCTCCACAACTGGAAACTGATAACATCAGACCGTTGGGTGCTCAACATCAATCAAGAGGGCCATACACTGGAGTTTATTCACATGCCACCTTCCAAGGCCCATGCCACCATGCCTTCAAAACATCTGCGTCTCTTGTGGCTCGAACTTCATCAGATGCTCCTCAAGGGAGCTGTAGAGCTGGTTTCCTTTTCTCATAAAGGGGAAGGTTTCTATTCCAGGTTTTTCCTGGTCAAGAAGACGCTGGATAAATGAAGCCCCATTTTAGATCTCAGGGAGCTAAACACCTATCTCATTACTCAATCCTTTCGGATGGTCTCTCTCCAGGATATCTTATGTCTCCTCAATCCGGGAGATTTCATGGCCACTCTTGATCTCGAAGATGCGTATTTTCACATACCCATTCATCCAGCCCACAGGAAGTTTCTTCGATTCACAGTAGCCAAGAGCCACTTCCAATTCAAAGTTTTACCCTTCCGACTTCGCTCTGCCCTGAGGATCTTTACCAAGGTGCTGGCACCGGTGGCAGCTTTCCTAAGGAAAACGCGTTTTCAAGTCTTCCCATTCCTGGACGACTGGTTACTGAAGGCCCCATCCAGGGGGGCAGCGGAGGAAACTGTCAGGGCATGTACGAACATGTTCAGAAATCTGGGCCTCACTCTCAACAGGGAGAAGTCGTCTCTCTTCCCTTCCAGGAGAGCACGGTTCCTGGGGGCTATCCTGGACACGACTCTCAGCAAGGCTTCTCCATCCTTCGAAAGGCAAGAAAAACTGAGGTCCATGGCTCATTTGTTGAGAAAAAGAAAGTGTCTTTCAGTACGCCGTAACAAATCCCTTCTAGGAGTAATTTCTTCATGCATTCCTCTGATCGTCCACTGCAGATTGCGGATGTGATCTCTTCAGGAGCAACTAGACATGCAATGGCAGCAAGTTCACGGCTCATTCGATGTTAAAGTGGCAGTCCTGAAGAACCTCTTCCATTGAGTGGTGAGCTTTCCTTTCTTCCCTCCTTCCTTTTCTTACTGTTACTTGTACATTTTGCTATATGTTCTTAATGTGATTGAACTATTGATTCAGGTTGTAAAACAAAAAAAAAGAGGTAATGGAGGAAGAGATGATGAAGAGGGAGCAAAATGTGCTCTCTGACTGCTAGCTACTCTGATGCAAGCTATGGGAATCTATGAAAGTTCCAATACTGGAGTAAGAAAACAAGTTACTTACCTGTAACTTTGGTTCTCCAGTATTGGTAACTTTCATAGATTCCCATGCACCCACCCTCCTCCCCTGGGAAAGCTCAGCCCTCAGCGAGTTTGGTTATACTGTTACACAACGGCTACGAAAATCTGAGGCTCTGAGATTCTCTCAAGAGGGTTCTATGGGGTGAGGCTGATCTGATTGGCTGTTGCTTTGCTTTGGTCTCTTTTGAAAAAAGAGGTGGATATGCTACAAAAGGGAATGAGGACTAGGCCTTTTTCTTTCTCTTTTGTACCTACTGCTATGTTTTTTTTTTACCAAGACTCCCATTGCGACGACGGGGAATGATACAACTATGGGAATCTATGAAAGTTAACAATACTGGAGAACCACATTTACAGGTAAGTAACTTGTTTTCTTACCAGCCCGATCGGGACTAAGAAGTCACTCATACTGAGGGCCTAAGTATTAGGAAAGAAAAAAGGACATTGCTGGGACGCTCTTAAATATCTGGTCCAGAGTGAAAGATTATACTTCAAAAATCTTGCAGTGTAGGGCGACAGAGAATTAGCTGAAGTTAAAGCAATCACACCTTAGATAATGGAACTCTTCACTTATTTGTTCCCCTTTTACCCAAGTGTACTAATTGCTTTTGCGTTTGCTCTTTGTCTTTCTAGCCCTTTGTTGGTTTGTGTTTTAAGGATAATTTATCCGTCACACTTTACTTTACAGTATTGAAATGAAAAAATTAACTGCGAAGCTGTATCTAGGAAGATATGTCACAGTTGGTTGATGGGACTTTGTATTCTTATTCTGCTTGTGTCAGTGCATTGGGCTTGTAGGAAAGTGCCCTTTTTTTTTACATGGTCATACCCCACTTTTTGCCAGGTATTTGATGCAGTTTTGACTGAGAAAACTGCTAACCAGGTCCCCAGTACTATTGCAAAAATAGAAAGAAACACCCTGCCAAAATACGTATCAAATGGTCCTCTAAAGGATCCAGTTCTGTTCAAAATGGAGCAATATTGCCAAGTATCAGAGCCAATAATTTCAGATCATCTTTTTTATGAAAAATATATATTTTTATGAATTTTCAGGCACATATTTATAAAAGAGTATTCAGAGATAATTTGTTTAGTATTCTATAAAAACAATCAATGTGATATTTCATATCGGATGGGGGAGAAAGCATCCTCATATAGTTCAGTGTTCCAAACACTCCGGGGCAGTAAACGGGGGCTCAACAGTCACTCACACTTTTAAGGGTTCATTCAAGCTCATACACATTCAAATCATTCAAGCAAATAAACTTCACAGGGTCCGCAACAAAATAGATGAATTCATAGTTGCATAGACACGGGTGCAGCAATAAGACGGCAAATGAGTTGGTATATTGTTGCCGTTCTGGGTGGTAACGCTAAAAACTGCTAACCAGGTCCCCAGTACTATTGCTCCTTCATTAAAGCTAAGTAACTGTACAATTGTTCCCCAGTTGGCAAGACCTTTAGCACCCCTGTAGGCACCTAGTAAATGGTAGCCGTGGTACCTAGGGCATGGGTACTAGAGAGCTTCCCTAAGGGCTGCAGCACGTATCATGCCACCCTAGGGGACCAATCACTAAACTCATGCAGACTTCCATTGTAGGCTGTGTGAGATGGTGCAGACAATAGTGAAAAAACAACATGGCACACACCCTGTGTGCCATGCCCCCAGACACTGCATGCAATATATGTAAGTAACTCCTACAACAGGCCTTTCGGCCCTAAGGCAGGGTGCATTATATGGCATGTGAGGACATGTCTGCATGTGCAGATATATACCCCTGTGCTGTTTAGTTCAATTGAAAAACTGTTCTGGTGAACAGGGAAGCCATCTTAAGTATATGTACTGGCACTGGTCATTACCAGTTCCCCAGCTACATGATAGCTTCACTGAAACCTATTAAGTTTGATATCATACACCTCGTCTTAATAAATCCATACTGAGGCCAGTAATGGATTTATCTGATAGTCTCATCTATCTGCAGATTCCTTACCTTCGACTATCCCAGGCGTCTGACTGGATCTGGAAACCTTTGCTCAAGCATTAACCTTGCGTGCCAGTAGGTGGCGTTGACTGGCTCCATGTGGCATCATCGGTGTCATCCGCCCCAGAAGTGACATCCACGTCACCTATATAGGCGCCGCCTCTGCTTTGTTTCCGTTGTTTTTTCCCGAGCCAGCTAGCACAGATCTGTGAAGAGAGCTGCCCTCTGTCACTTTTTGACAGGGTTTTTTGGCAATGATTTTTAGTGTGTTGGTTTTCCCTCAAAGTCGAAGAAGACTTCTGGATTCAAACCGTGTGGCATCTGCTACCGCTCCGTGTTGGTGAAGGAACCAGACTTACTTTGTCTTTGGTGCCTGGAGCAGGACCGTGACTCCTCTTCATGCTCCGATTGCCAGGCCATGACTAAGAATGCTTTGAGAGAGCGGTTCCTAAAACTGCTTGCTGCCCAGCGTTCAACTCCACGTCGCTTGTCCCGGAGGTCTCGTTCCTGGTCTTGGTCTTGAGGACGGTCCAGATGTTGCTTCAGGAGTCCTAGGTCCTTGGCACCCCGCTCAAAGTCGTCAAGCAGGTCAGGTAAGTGGCATAAGAAACACAAGAAGTCAAAGCATGCTTCCTCTTCTTCCTGTCGGTTGGCTGACGCAGTGGAAGTGCCTCGACGCTCCAACAGGATCTGTACTGCTGGCTCCAGTCTAGGCCCTGATGGGCTGCAATTGATCCGGTGGCGGATCTGGACTGGTGCAGGCCATACCCCTGTGACCTTTCACGGCGCCGGTGTCGCCAGTCCCATCCTTATCCCCGGATTGGGAGGGGTCGCTGGATCCGTTACAAGACCAGCCTGAGCATAAATTGGACTGGTATAAGGAACTGAGTGAGACCAGATGCCTGGTCACCTCCCTGGATTATGGCCTACTTTCTTCCCTACCGTGGATTTGGAGGAGGGAGCTTCATATGCTATGGTGGTGAGAAGTGAAGCCTGGACCTTCAGCTCCCTTCGGTGGATGTCAAGACAAGGATCTTGACGGAGGTCCTGCAGCCACTGTCTCCTCCTCGAAACCCTTCCTGACTTTAAATGAGACCTTAACTGATGTCCTTCTGGGTACCTGGTCCAAGCCCAGCACAGGGGCTCCTGTGAACAGGCTCATCACCCTGCACCAGGAGAACCGAAATTCCTGACCAGCCACGATACCCAGAGAGCTTGGTTGGCCAAGCCTCTACCTCACAAGGTGCATTCCCATCCGCACCCCCTTTCAAGGAATCTAAGAGGCTGGATAGTTGGGGCAAGAAGACTTTCTCTTCCGCCAGCCTTGCTGTCAGTGAACAATGTATGCCTATTGGGCTGTCACACCCACTCCTTGTGGGAAACTATTGCACAAGTGCTGCCACAGGCTTGGTGGAGACCCGGGCCTTTCTCTGCCAAGCGATATTGGACAGGTGAGATGCAGCCAAGTTCATTCGTTGTGGGCTTCACACCACTGACTCGCTGTGTGGAGCAATATTGTCGATGGTGGCTATTCAGCGCCATGCCTGGCTGCGGACTTCTGGATTTTCTGGGGATGTCCAGGCTTCCATTATGGACATGCCCTTTGATGGCGCCCGTCTCTTAGGAGACCAAGCAGACATGACCCTGGAGCACTTTAAGGACTCCGGGCTATGGCCAAGTACTTGGGCCTCTCAATGACCACCCGTCCCCTTTTCGGCCCTTTCGTGGCCACGGAAGAGGCTTTCAGCCACACTAGCCATATCCCAGCCACTAGCCCCCGCATGTTCAGCAGTCTCTGCACTGCTGTGAACGCTGCTCCTTTCGATGCAGTGGATCAGGTGGCCAGAGATCCAATCAGTCCACTCCTCCACCTGCATGTTCTAAGCCTTTCTTGTCCGACCCTTATGGATCAGAGGAGGCCGGTTAGTGACCGGATCAATCGTCACCCCCACAACTGGCAAAACATCACATCGACAAGTGAGTTTTCAGATAGTCCAGAAGGGCTACTCCCTACCTTTCGTGACTACCCTTCCCTTCATACCTCCAGCTTATGACTGGCTGAAGGAGGACCACCTGAATTTGCTTCAGGAGGACGTAAGGGCTCTCTTGAGCAAGGGAGCCATAGGGAAGGTAGCAGCACCAGAAGTAGGCTGTGGCTGCACCTCCTGCAACTTTCTGGTCCCTAAAAAGGACAAGGGCCTTTGTCATGCCCTAGATCTGCGAGCCTTTAACTACTTCCTTTTTGCGGACCCATCTTTGCTGTGGTGTTGCTTGAGTATCTATGCTAAGGTAAGGAATCTGCAGCTATAAGTCTCTATCAAATGAACAAGTTACTTACCTTAGGTAACGCCTTATAAGGTAGAGACTCTAGCTTCAGATTTCTTACAACCCACCCATCCTCCCCGCTCTGCTAACAGATTACTAGGGACAGGGGTGGTCCGCTTTTAGAGCTCTAGTTTTCCACACCACTGGTCTGTGTTCTTCGTGGCTCCACGCTCCTAGCGTGGAAAGTCACTTAAAAGAAACTGACATCAGCTCGCTGGGTTGGCTCCTATACAGGCACACTTCTCATATCACATCCGGCACAGACGACACCACACAGAGCCGAAGGACGCCACTTCCGGTGCCCAGGGATACTGCTCCTGAATAAAAATTTCCAGATCCAGTCTGACACCTGGGGATGATAATTCGAAGGTAAAGAATCTGCAGCTAGATAGTCTCTACCAGATAAGGCGTTACCGGAGGTAAGTAACTTGATCGTCATGTGATGACATTTTTCACTACATTTCGGTTTACATCATTTACTCATGGGACATTATTATAGCGACCCAATTATATTGATTTTAGTGAGGTCTACTATAGGTGTTGATTTGATGAACGGCAACTGGATACCATAATTTATGCTGGGCATGAAGGGGCTTGCCTTCAGCACACCAAAGGTGTGTCTGCTGTGCGTCCTCTCTGTGGCAGCCATTAGGTAGGTCCTGGAAAGGTAGAGAGTGATGTCACTGCTTGTACAGATGGATGATGGGAATTCCTGTGCAGATGAATGATGGGAAATTCAGTGATGTGATTCCTGTACAGACGGATGATGGAAATGACTCTCCTCACTTGGGTTCGCGTTGAAGAGTTTTTATTATCGTTTGATCTGTTTGAGCTAAAAACAAATTATTTTTTTTTAGAATCTGCAGATTATGCCTCAGATAATGGATTATGTGGCAAATCCGTAATTATGTTGAAAATGCTGCAGCTGCAAAATAGTATAATTCTACTGACCCTGGCTATAAAACAAATTTAGTGGTATGATACTACATGTAGGATTACATAAAAGCGATGAAGTAATGATATATTTTAGAAGTCTGATCATTAGTAGGTAGTGTTTGTTCTAGCATTTTGCAGCTCCTGCAGGGGCGGTGGGTGGTGTAACCTGCAATCACTGCCTGAGCAATACCTTGGATTCTGGCCTTTATTTTCTTTTTAATGTTGTTACAATTTTTTGTCTTTTTACAAGGTAAGCATTGATGAAAGGCAAGGTGGTAACCTCTTTCCTCTTAGCTGATTGTGCCTCTGTGAATAATGCCTGCAAACATGTTTCTTCAATGAGAGCACTATGGCACTGAACAAGTCTTTAGTTCTTGCAGAAAAGCTCAGTTTTCACTTCAGTAATGCACTGATATGCACATGTTTCTAAATTATGCTTTTTTTGTCCATTATTGAATCTATAATATTTATTTTGTTTATTGTTTGCAATTTCTAAAGCCTATGATCGAGGTCTGGTTATTGAGAAAAGGCATTTGAATAATGTATTACAGTGCACAGTCTGCTAAGCTTGTGTGGTTCCCACATAAACAGAGCATAGTTAATAGTTAATAGTGTTTTTATTGTACAACATTGTGCTCTGTCCCCATGTAGCAGAAGAAATAATGTGCCTCAGGCTCACAATGCATGGTGTATAGCTTTTTAGCAAAGTGTATGTTCCTCTGTCCATGATTTGCTATTAAAGGATGCGTTTTTATTTAACAGAAGTGCATGCAGTATGCTAGACAATTCACCCACATGGGAAACGTCACAGAAACAACAAGGTAGGTATTATATTGTACAGCACTTAATTGACTCAAGTTTTTTCTGGGTGTCAGATGCTGCATAAGGGGGATGTGATTCATTGGGCAGTGTGTAGTGTGACTCACTAGTTGTGGGAGCTTGTTATAGTTAAGAATGATTTATAGAGCACCTGTCCACAAACTGTTTCAGAATTCATTAAAAGATTACATTAAACTTCTCCAGTATTGTATCTTTCATAGATTCACATGCTTGTATCTTCCCCGTCGTCATGGTGGGAGTCTCCCGGTAAAAAGAATAACCATAGCAGTAGAAGAAAAAACTGCCTGGAAACCATAGAGAAGTATAACAATAGGTAACCTCTCCTCCTCATTATGTGGTCCAAACCACAGCCAATCAGCTGCCATCGCCAACATACACCATCCCCAGCAGAGGCACCATACCTCAGATTTCGAACCGCCTTCGTGTGAGGAGGAGTCTCCCTGAGCTGAGCTCCGTTCCTTCTCTACTGAACTTTTGACCTTCTACAGTTGGAAGTAAGGTACTGATTTTCAATCTTATTTCTTGAAAATGTCTGAAGGCTCCAAGAAGAGACTCTTCAGATCTTGCAGATCCTGTGGCAAAGCCAGATTGTTTTCTGAAGACCCACATAAGGAATGCTTGTACTGCTTGTATCCCAAGCATGTTCCTAAGGACTGCAACCATTGTCAGACCTTCTCTGCTAAAACACTCAAAGACAGAGAAGCTCGCCTATTGCTATGGCTTCAAAAGAAGAAAGCTACAGACTCTGAGTCTGCGGGTGAAGCCAAGGTACATTCCTCTAAAAAGCATAAGAGAGAGTCCTCTGAGGAAAAAGGAGATCAAAAGAGATAAAAATCAAGTAAAACCAAAGAAGGTGAAACTCTTCTTCTCTCCCTCCAGCTCCTCTCAAGCCTACCTTAGAAAAGAAGACTCTGTCGTCGTTGCCGCCGTCGAAAACTAAGGAAATACCTGTCAGATCGCCGACGAAGCCGTCGACGACCCCGACGACGATCTCGACGACGATTGTGTCGTCGACAACGGTGATGATGATGACTCCATCGATGGTGAGTGTCAGACCTTCGTCGACGGCAAGATCCTCGTCGACGACGATCCCATCGACGATCCAGTCATTGGTCCCGTCGACGACGAAAAAATCGTCGACTATGACAGCTGTTGGATTTCCGACAATGATGACTTCAACATTCATATGCATTAAGAGAAGTATCCTGTCGACGGGTTCGTTGACGAGTGAGAAAGGAGAGTTTTCCTCTCCTAAAATTTCCCTGCTGCTTCCATCCACTATTCTAGGTTGCCTGAATCTGAAGATGAGGGGTCTTATGGAGCTGCCTATAGCCCCTCGCAGCTACATATTAAAAATCAGAGGATGAGGATTTTCAAGAGGTTCAAGAACAATTCTCTTTTAAGGATCGGCCAGTAAGAGGCCCTTGAAGGACTGGGTTATTTAAGACCCAGCAGTGCCAGGGGACAACACCTGAAACCTTCGTGGGTTACCTGTTCCGGCGTACAAATGACAGAGACACGGGACACTTCCTTCGGCATCAAAGATTCGAGGTTTATTTACTGCAGGGAACACAGAATTCACGAGAAGTACACAACGGGTATGTTTTCGGGATCTGCTTCGATTTGCTACTGTGAATCGCTCCTTTTTATACACGTTTCTCTCATAAGCTAACATGGTACACAAAGGTTTACAACTTGGTTCCCATAATTATCCCCGAGAGGGGTCGCTTTGATGCATTCAAGGTCCGGAACATAAGTACAGAAACATTTGGCGGTTCCCAACTGTAAAAACCCATCTTCCCACCATTAGTACATTCCAATCGGCAGTAAACAGATCGAAGAGGGAACAGAGACAGGTGCAGAGGAAGGCAGAAACAGTGGGGGGATCGGAAAGGGTGTAAAAGGGGTGGTATCGGGAAACACGAGCTACAGGCATCAAAGGGACGTGCCTAATGAGATGCACGGCTGGGACAATAGTCCGGCACGGCAAGATGAGCCTCGAGCGGGGCCATCTGCCTTACAGTATCATCTCCCTCATCATAAAGACACTTTCAGAGGAAACGTGTCTTCCGCAAGAGCCTTGGGAATCCCAGGGTCGCGAAGCGGACAGCGTCCGTTCGCTGGCTACTTGAGGGCAAGAGACAAAATGGATGCCATATCTAAGATGGAACCCGTGGGTACAGATGTATAAGCCCACGAAACAGACAAACGGTTTAGGTTAGCACAGCGAAACTGCGTACACCCACTAAACTCGTCATTTGCGGTTCGTAGATACCAGACTCGACCATATTCGTGCGAGTCGAAAACACCACTTACGATCGTCACGGAACCTCAGACGCTCCTTTTGCCCTCATGTAGGCAAGCACTAGTCAGAATCATATTCAATATTCATCAGACCATCTAGATGTTGCTGTAACATAGCTCTGTCCAACCGAGCTCCTTTGGTAACAGGCGGCTGTCTTATACACGTCGTAGCACAGAGGCCACATAAGGCAGGACCACACTGCACACAAAGGCAACACGTGAACAGGAACACTACAACAACTCCGATGATCATCAGAATCTTCCAACCCCAAGTCGACATCAGGCCCCAAAACCACCCAAGCAGCGTCCAATCCCCTACGTCCACGTGTATGGACTCAGAGATCTTATGCAACCTTGAGATGGCTTGATAGACGGTCGGAGCGTTATCTGGAATGAAAATGCAGCAGCTCGAATGGATCACCTTACATACCCCACCTCGATCTACTAAGACCACGTCTAAAACCATACGGTTTTGTAACGTCATAAGCCTTTCCGCCTGAAGTTCTGTGGTGATATTACCAAGGGCACTGGCAGTGATATTAGCTGTCGATTCCACCACACGAGTCAACTGTCTCAGGTTCCTACTATTAACCATAGGTCCCCAAAACGGGAGGAAAACCTTGAAAAAGTCTCCTGCCTCTTGACCGGCAGTGTCTTCTTCGCTAATCACGCCTCTCGCAACTCTAGTCTTGTGATAATCTGCATCTACAGTGAATGTCGGAGGCAACAGATTTGCGATAAAACATGAGCCCACAAAGTCGGAGGGCAACCATGTATACGCACGATCATAGCAGACAAAGTATGTACCCTTGGCAGCCAGAAACACAGGGGACGAGACCATCGGCAGGATATAATTCTCGGAGCAAGCACTCTCTCCAAGACGAGCTTTCGATCTTCGACCACGACCCATTAGACAGAAATTACCAATGTGGGGTACGACCCATATCGGAGGCGAGCTTCTAAGCTGCTTTTCACTCGTGAGCGCACTATACTCGACCTTACTCAGGACCCTATAGGCTTGTACCTCTTCTTCTGGGATGAGCGACGGCTCATAGATTTCCTTATCCAAATCTTCTATCGCTATAGACAAAGGCTTATGATACGAGCCAGGACCAGAGTAGGGAGAACGTGGCTCTCGACTGGGGTAAGAATCTAGTGCACTTCGAAACATTGTTTGGAATGCTCGAGCTGAACCCTGGGAACTATAAGGTAGGACCAGATATGGAATTCCCTTATCCGTGGTATGTGGCATTAACCCACACACCCAACAATTTGTGGTGTTGACCACTAACTGATGCTGATGAAGGAGCTGAATAAAGGAATTATTTCTAAATTCTACACGTCTAGCCTGCTCGTGTTCGGGTAAGATATGGAAAGAATGAGGGGACACAGTGGAGGTACGTTTAGGTTCAGAAGTAGGAGTAGGTGTGGGAGAAGGTAAGAAGTACGACATCATGTAATACACCCCACCCGCCAATAGCAAAGAAACAGTCAGAAACAGTAAGAACACTTGAAACATAAAACATTTGGTACGAGTAATTTGTTGCAGTTTGAATCTTTGCGCCTGAGCTTCTTCCAAGTCCATCAGCTTCGAAAACGCCATCCCCTACAACCGTCCGCAACGTTTCTTGACGCACTTCGTTCTGTGTAGCAATAGTCAATCCCTAGGAGTTCCCAGGAATCGACGGCCTTTAACCTAGTGTCAAGACCTACTAACCAGAAGGAAGTACACGCGCGGCCCTACGGTACACCTGGATGAAAGGTATCTTATTCACAATGTATGTACAGAAAATTTCTTAGCTGTGGAAGCAAAAGCAAATAGATGGAACGAAACTCAATTTTTACAAAAATAATCACAATAATACGGGTGTTTTGAACTGATCGTGGCAAATGGGATAATGCTGTGGTTAAGGGACAAAACGGAAATTCTTTATTTGTCTCTGGTGTTAGATCGCAAAAAGTATCGAGTTTTCCCAGGACGTGTCTGTTCGTCAAACAAAAAATCCGATGGGGGAACAGAGTTCTGCCGATCAGTTGATTGTTCTGATCTTGAGTCTTGTGATGGCAAATGTTCAACAATGTCTTTCTGCTGCACTGAGGATTCTCCGACAGGCTGCGCGTCGCTAAAGGGTACAAAAGTCTGTGGTCCTTCGGTTTCAGATGAAGCAATGCCCTTCCTCACCCACGAGTCTGCCGGTAAAGGTATAGGAACCTTCTTGGTATGGGTGGCATGCACCCAATTTTTTCGTCCTTCCAAACGGACGGCAGTTCTTGTGGCAAGGAGGACCTGATAGGGTCCAGTAAAGCGGGGTTCCAAATTCTTTTTTCGGGCAAAGTTGCGGGTAACCACCCAGTCCCCGGGTTGGAGCTGGTGGCCTGGACCCTCTGTCTCCGTCGGCAGTGCTTCGTAAACCTGTTGGTGAATTAACCTCAGTTTAGCAGTCAGATCATGAAGATAATCAATCAACATTGGGTACTCAAGATCAGAAAATACACCCGGTCTAGGGACCCCCCAAACATTCGCAGGACGGCCGAACACTATTTCGTAGGGACTGAGCCCTACTCGGGAGTGTACTGTCGTCCTTGTTGACAACAAGGCAAGGGGCAAAGCGTCAGGCCACGAAAGACCAGTCGTAGCCTGAATCTTAGCCAGTTTGAGTTTAAGGGTGCCATTATACCCTTCAACCAAACCTGCTGACTGGGGATGATTGGCGCTATGGAATTTTTGATTAATTCCAAGACCCTTACACACACTCTTCATCACGCTCCCTACAAACTCACTTCCGTTATCAGACCATACAATTCGAGGCATTCCATAGCGAGGAAAGTATTCCTTCAGCAGGATTTTCGCAGTAGACAGGGCAGTATTGTCTTTAAGAGGGTAGGCTTCAATCCATCGGGAGAATGCACAAACCACAACTAAAACTTATTTCAGATTATTGCATCTCTCCATATGGATGAAGTCTAGCTGGATTACTTCAAAGGGATATGAAGGGGGAGCAAAATGGCCAGGAGGTGTAGGGGTCCCCTTTCCAGGATTGTATAACATGCATATCATGCAATTCTTCACCAATCTCTCAGCACATTTCGTAATACCATCATTCTTCCACACAGGAGACAACAACTTACAAATACCTTTCGCACTAATATGTGCTAACCCGTGTGCCATTGTCACAACAGCCAGCACATACGCATCCGGCAATATCCACCTCTTGTGCTCCGACAAATCGACCCAGCAACCATTCGCATCCAACTTTCCCGTACTCTCTTTCCACTTCGTCTGTTCAGTCTCGGTGGCCTCATTCTGAATTGCTTTCACGCTCTCGATAGTGTCCTCACACATGCTAGTCTCTGTAGGCCACCTAACCAAACTCGTCACATACATTCTAGTGCTAAGGTTCCGGACAGTCTCCTTAGCAGTCTCGTCCGCAAATGGATTACCACGACCAACATCATCCGTCACCTTACGGTGCGCACTACATTTAACAATCGCTACCTGCTTAGGCAACGTAAGTGCATCCAAAAGATCATTCACAAGCTGTCCATGCTGAATCTTCGTGCCATGCGACGTCATAAAACCTCTCTCTCTCTCCACAATCGTCCAAAGCTATGAGCGACGCCAAAGGCATATTGGCTGTCGGTAAACACATTCACTCGTTTCCCTTTCGCCAACACACACGCTCTAGTTAGAGCGATCAGCTCTGCAGCCTGGGCAGAGTTCTGATTCAATCTTGCAGTTTCCACCATAGTATTCAATGTTACAACAGCATACGCAGTAGTCACATCACCATTCAGCAATTTAAAACATGAACCATCCACATACAAAGTCCCATCGGGATCTTCCAAAGGAGTGTTTTTAAGGTCCACTCGACCTTTTGTTTCCTCCTCAGTCCTTAAATAGCAGTCATGGGCTGCTATTTCATCTGACTCTGCACTTATTGGCAATAAAGTCGCCGGGTTCAGGACATTACAGCGTTTTATCTGAATATGACTTGCCAACAACGTCAGCTCGTACCCTGACAACCTCGCACTCGTCAAGTGCTGAGTTTTCGTACGATTCAGAAGAGTGTCAACTGCATGCGGAACCATCACCGTAAGCATATTATCCATGACCAATCCTGCTGATTGTCGGATGGAGACCGCGGCTGCCGCCGTTGCTCTCAAACAACTCGGCAATGCTCTAGCTACCGGGTCCAAGGTCGAGGAAAAATATGCACATGGACGTTGCTTATCACCGAAAGGTTGCGTTAAGACACTCAACGCACAACCTTCCCTCTCGTGAACGTATAGTGTAAACGGCTTGCTGTAGTCAGGAGTACCTAACACAGGAGCCGAACACAATGTGTCACGCAGTTCAGAAAAACTTTTCTGACATTCATCCGTCCATGGTAAAGGAGTTGAAACATCCTTGCACGTAAGAGCCACCAATGGTTTCGCTAACAATGAAAAATTTGGAATCCACTGTCTGCAGTATGACGTGATACCTAGAAAGGCACGCACATCTCTTTGGGTTATTGGCACGGATATGCGCGCAATGGCCGCAATTCTCTCTGGGGTCAACCTTCTTCCCTCCTTTGACAATAAGTGACCTAGATAGGTTACTTCTTGACAACAATATTGAAGTTTAGAAGGAGACACCTTATGATGTAAGTCACAGAGATGTTGCAACAACGATATAGTGGCAATTTTGCAAATGTCCCGAGTATCGGCAGCCACCAATAAGTCATCGACGTATTGGATTAAAGCCGAACCAGCCGGCAACACAAACGCATACGTGAACAACATAAGGGGAGATATCAAGCAGGCCCACGTCATTGGGACCTGTTGCCCACAAAGATGCAGGAAGAGAACTCAATTCCGGTGGAAGCTTATCGAGAGACAAGTACATAGGAGAGACAACTCTTTCACCCAACGTAAGCTTTACTCCCGCAGGAGAACAGTACAAAGTCGCATACAGACGTTTTAGCAAATCCAGGCCCAAGAGATTTTCACCACAACCAGTGGTCAAAATCAACGGAGCTTCAAGCTCACGTGGCCCAATTGTAAGTGGCAATGGGCACGAAACCGGATTGCTAACAGGGGCGCCAGAGAATCCAACGGAAACATTTGTTAAGCCAGACAAAGGTGCGCCAGGGAGTTTCGAATGCATGATGGAACTTTTCGCTGCACCAGTGTCCAACAGAAAAGGCTCAACGACGCCCGAGGTGGCAACTGCGACGTAAGGCCCTCTCTGATCAACCGGAACTGATACCACTCCCTCTCCTTGTCTACGGCTATCCTAGTAATTACCGTCGTCAGTTCCCTGATCGACGTAATAATCATCTACATTGTACTGCGCAGATCGTCCTTGCGATGATCCACGTTGATCAAAACAATTGTTGGAATTTGGCGAATTGTCTGAACGATCATTGGGAGCACCACGACCCCTACCACGTGATGTCTGCTGAGAACCACCACAACCTCCTCTAGATGTGTTACCACTATTACGCTCATTTAGAACAGGACAATTGAATTTTAAGTGACCCTCTTGTCTACAATAGGCACACTGGTTGTACCCTAACGATGATCTCTGCGAAGAGGAGTCATTTCGCGATTGCGACCTATTAGATTGCGGCTGCGATCGATTACGTTGTTGCGAATCATTTTGATTCGAGCGCGGAGGATACGCCTGCTGCAACAACACCTTCGTTTTAAGTTCTTTCGTCTTTTTATCAGCGCGGTCGTTCTCTTCTTTCTCCCTATTCTCATAATATTGTGCCGTAGCCAATATTTGAGCAGACGTAGAAACAGCCCACGCACTGTCAGAATTTTTTAATTTATTGCTCAAGTCGGGCAATAAGTTTGAAACAAATTTATCCACAAACAACCGCTGACCACCCTCAGTACTCATATCCTGACCACTGTGGTCAATGAATGCCTCCTCAAATCTCGTAAAGAAATCGGAGACACTCTCGTCTTTCTTCTGTCTGCAAGCTGACAACTTATCCCAGTTCACCCTCATAGCTGGCATAAGCGTTTTCATTAAGGTGATGATTCTCTGAGGGAGAGCAGTAATGAGCTGTTCAGGCTTAGCCCCGCCAACTTGTCGTGTATCAGCCGCAGTAAGAGCAGCCCAATCGCCACCTAATTCGTTTGCATGATCTTCGTGCCGAATCTTAGCCCATACCGGTTGCGGTACAACATTGCCAAACAACATATCAATATCGGCAAGATTCATTATCGTAGCATCTACGAGCTGCGACAACTCCTTATAGTACCCTGCGGGATTTTTGCGAGGGTCAGGCAAAGTTTGCTTCACCTGTAACACTTCCGATCGTTTCCATGGGAGATGTATCCATACTCTCTGGAAATGTGCCAATACCGGAGGTTGAGCCTGAGGATTAGCTGGCATCCATACTGGAGGAACTTCACGCATGAGAAACTGACCAGACGCATCTAACTGTCTCTCAACATCCTCAACGAACAATGCTTGAGGTATCGGAGAAGGACGAAGAGATAACAATTGCTCAACAGCGCGTCGAACATTAGTATCCACTATCATTCCGCTCGAGAACTGAAGCTGTAGATTAGTCAAAGCAGTTAATACATCTTCCGATGCATCTGCCGATATTTGGTCACGCAAAACTTTACACATTTCTTCGAAGACATATCTTTGTGTCGGTATATTGAATTGACAAAACGTGTCAAGCACAGCACGTGGAGGATTTCTAAAAGGGTGCGTCATCCACCCCATCGCCATATTATACAACGCAGCACGTTTCCTATTACCGGGAAGTTGACTACGTCTTTGAGGACCGTCCGAACCAGCGGACTCAAGAATAGGTCCAAGGGAATTAAAGAAGTTAGCAGCCATTGAAGGAGTACGACGTCGAGTAGTTGGAGAAGTATACAATAGAGTAGTAACAAGAGAAGGAGTAGGAACAGAAGAAACAGTAGGAGTAAGTAGAACCGGAGCAGTAGCGGGAGCAGGAGTATGTGGAAGCACAAGCGGAGGAGCAGTAGGAACACCAATAGGCAAGGGAGCAGGAACAGTCGGAAGTACAGGTTGAGGAGCAGGTACAGGAGCAGGTACAGGAGGAACCACAGGAACTGCGGTACCCTGTGCGTACGGAGGTGGTGACTTCATAAGATAGGACATTAAGGGATCCTCAACTAATTCCTCCTTCTTATCCGACTCCGTTGGCAAAGCGGGATAACATTTATCTATAGTCATACGCTGAAGCCTGTCAAAACTTCCTTTTCCTCCTTATCTCCCTGAAACTGCTCTGCTTTTTTTACAATAGTAGCAACACCATCTCTCTGATTACGTTTAGTCTGTCTGATCTCTTTCTGTCGGGCTTCTTTACGCCACAACCGAAAGGCATCAAACATGGCCGGCCTTGACTTTTTCTTAAACAATTTCGCCTCAAGGTTATCTAAAATCGGGGTCTCAAAACTACCATGAGGTGGCCAACTAAGGACACCATCCTTTTTGGTGTAACGAATCCAATATTTATTAAAGGTGATAGGACCTAACCCGTGCTTACTGTAAAGCTCATAAGTTGGAGTTCCAACCGGAAGTATCGGACACGAGTCCTCTAGTCGGGAATCCGTACCACAACGTCTGAAACAACTAAACAAAGTACTACGACCAGGCATCTTGCACACTAGCCGAGTTTCACAAACTTCATGGGTTACGGGATTTACCAAGTCCCAGCAAAGAGCAAAAACCCTCGGTTTTTGGCGACTGCAGACGTCAAATAACACAACAAAGAACCAAGTACTAAGAACCACAAATGCAATGGAACCATGCAACAACTAAGCAACCACAACCAAGGACTCTGGGAGCGACCCACGTTGGGCGCCAACTGAAGGACTGGGTTATTTAAGACCCAGCGGTGCCAGGGGACAACACCTGAAACCTTCGTGGGTTACCTGTTCCGGCGTACAAATGACAGAGACACGGGACACTTCCTTCGGCGTCAAAGATTCGAGGTTTATTTACTGCAGGGAACACAGAATTCACGAGAAGTACACAACGGGTATGTTTTCGGGATCTGCTTCGATTTGCTACTGTGGATCGCTCCTTTTTATACACGTTTCTCTCATAAGCTAACATGGTACACAAAGGTTTACAACTTGGTTCCCATAATTATCCCCGAGAGGGGTCGCTTTGATGCATTCAAGGTCCGGAACATAAGTACAGAAACATTTGGCGGTTCCCAACTGTAAAAACCCATCTTCCCACCATTAGTACATTCCAATCGGCAGTAAACAGATCGAAGAGGGAACAGAGACAGGTGCAGAGGAAGGCAGAAACAGTGGGGAGATCGGAAAGGGTGTAAAAGGGGTGGTATTGGGAAACACGAGCTACAGGCATCAAAGGGACGTGCCTAATGAGATGCACGGCTGGGACAATAGTCCGGCACGGCAAGATGAGCCTCGAGCGGGGCCATCTGCCTTACAGTATCATCTCCCTCATCATAAAGACACTTTCAGATGAAACGTGTCTTCCGCAAGAGCCTTGGGAATCCCAGGGTCGCGAAGCGGACAGCGTCCGTTCGCTGGCTACTTGAGGGCAAGAGACAAAATGGATGCCATATCTAAGATGGAACCCGTGGGTACAGATGTATAAGCCCACGAAACAGACAAACGGTTTAGGTTAGCACAGCGAAACTGCGTACACCCACTAAACTCGTCATTTGCGGTTCGTAGATACCAGACTCGACCATATTCGTGCGAGTCGAAAACACCACTTACGATCGTCACGGAACCTCACCCTAAACGTTATGAGTCATTTCATCAGGCTTATAATTATGAAGAGTAGGAGGAAGTAAGTCCCAATGTTCAGGAGGAGTCTATGTCGGTGCCTGTATCTTTAATTTCTGACTTAAGGCACATGATAGACAGTTATTACCGCCGTTTTCCAGAAGATAACGCTTCGGTCCCTGCTCTTACTCCTGCAAGTATTCCTCAACCTGTGAAGAAAACACCAGTGATTCAGTCTCCACCTCCAGTCCAATGAGTTGACGCTCCGAAAATAATAACAATTCGGGATGACTTAATGGATTCTGATCATGACGATCAAGCTGATTCCCCAGGATGATGTAGTTAGGGATGAATGGGACCAATACATCGTTCCAACTTTTCCTTCGTCACCATTACCTCAAGCGAGTTCTCCACCGGAGGATATAGCCAGCTTTCATGACTTGATTGAAAAAGCCGCAAAAAGATTTGAGCTTACTATGCCTGTAAAAGAAAGTGAATGTTTCCTTTATGACTTCAAAGAGTCATCTCGAAAGTCAGTAAGTGCTATCCCGGTAATCCAGCATATCTAGGATGAAGGAATAAAATTAATGAGAAATCCGGCATCAGTTCCAGCATCAATTCCTAAACTTGATAAGAAATACTGCACTCCAGAGACCGCTCCTGCATGCCTAATTGGGCATCCTCGTCCGGAGTCTGTTGTTACTCAAGCGGCGCAGAGACGCTCCAAAAATCCGGTGACAGCCTGTTTGGCGCCTCCTGGTAAGGAAGGTAAACTAATGGACAGTATTGAAAAGCGCTTTGCAGTTATGGCGGCAGCGACTATCAAGGCAGCAAATGCAATGGCCCTTATCAGTAGATTTAACAGACAGATGTGGCCAGACATCGCACCAATGCTGTCCTATCTCCCAGATGACAAACAGGAGGATCAAATACAATTTTGGAGCATGAAGCCAGAGCAGCATCTGAATCCATAGATGTAGCGATGGACATAGTGTCTGTAGGTTTTCGTCAAATGGCTGGAGTGGTTGCTCTTCGTAGGCGGGGATGGCTAAAATAAACATCTTTTAGGCCTGAGGTCCAATCAAAAATCATGGACATGCCTTTTGATGGAGAAAGCCTATTTGGGAAGCACATTGACGAGGCGCTTCAAGGAATAAAAGCAGACACTGATACTGCTAGAGCTTTGGGATCTTTACAACAAGGTCGCTACCAGTCTTTTCGTGGCAGAGGATCGAGAGGACATTTCCAGGAATCTTCCTATTTTCAGTCGAACAGGTACCAGCCGTACCATCAACAGGGGTACCACCAGTTCACCACCAATCAACAGTATCGGTCCTCTAATACATCATTTCAGCAGCAAGGAAGGAGAAGCCCACCTCTCTACAGAAATCAAAATTATCTCTCCGCCCTCAAGACTCTCCTAATGAAAGGGGCAATAGAAGAGGTACCACTAGATCAACAGGGGACAGGATTCTATTCGCACTTTTTCCTCATAAAGAAAAAGCAGTGTTCCAAATGGAGACAGATAATGGACCTCAGAGATCTGAACAAATAAATAAAGAAAATCTCGTTCTGCATGCTGTCATTACAGGAAATCCTCCTTTTACTTCGCAGAGGAGATTACATGGTCTCTCTAGACCTTTTGGATGCATATTTCCATATCCCAATCCACAAGAAGCACAAACAGTATCTGCGGTTCATGGTGGCAGGGCGCTATTACCAGTTCAAAGTATTACCTTTCGGCCTAAAATCTGCCCCAAGGGTTTTTTACAAAATGTATGGCACCAATCGCAGCACATCTAAGGCAACAAGGTCTCCAAATGTTCCCATATTTGGACAACAGGCTGATAAAAGGAACATCGTACCAGGAGACACAGCAGTCTTTACAAATCTGTATGGATCTTTTCCAGAAATTAGGCCTTCGAATAAACAGAGAGAAGTCCTCCTTTACTCCGACACAGTCGCTCCAATTCCTCGGAGCACTATTGAAAACTCAGGAAGCGAAAGCTTTTCCCTCAGAGGAACGCATAGCAAAGATTTTAAATCTTTATTTTTTAAAACCTTTATTTTTTATCATTTCATGAATAAAGACAATCATGCATGGGTATTGCGGCATATGTTCCATACAAGAGCATGAAAAGACATATGAGGTAATTCAATATCAAGAGGTTGATCAGGCAACAGGTAGCAAAATAAGGACATAAAAGCAGTAACACATATCGGGGCAGTCATTATTACAAATAGCGTAGGCCAGTGAATGAAACATACAGTTACATCCATCAGAAATTTAGAGTGGCCAATTAACACAGAGATATAGAATGCAAGGAATGAAACATTGATGCATATAAATTAGAAACCGGGCTTCAATAGGACATCAAATAACAGGTTTCACACTCTAGGAGAATATTTAAGCTTCCTCGCACAGCTGATTGGAAGCTGTCGCGGAGGGAGACACGCCCATCCAACAGGCCACGCCCCCTTCGACTCCTCCTCTCCTCTATAGATATGTGCAACCATAGGACGCGCAGCGGACGAGCGCAGTGGGCGCGCCGATTGCGCGCCGAAGGCGCGCTTAAGGCAAGCTCGTCTGCGCTCGTCCGCGCCCGGCCGGGCCCAGGGGCCACGCCTTCTGGTTCCCCCAGAGGCGACAGACTGGTATATAGCCGAGACCTCTTATGCCAGCTACGGCCACCTATCTCTCCTAAATGCGCCATCCCGTTACACGCCTTGGAGATTCCTCGACGCTGTAAGTACTGCAATTTACACCTATGCATTCCAACCACCAAACCATCAGGCGAGTTAATGACCTACTCCATGTTTCTTCTAAACTGTAGGTCCCTCGTAAAACACTGTCTAGAGATCTCCCTATTACTAGAGGAATACTCCCCAGATGCTATGTTCCTGACTGAGACCTGGCTGAACCAAGACTCTCAGCCAGACCTAGCACAAGCTACATTCCCAGGGTACCAGATAGCACGCGCAGACCGACCTAAGGGCAGAGGTGGCGGCCTCGCAATCCTATACAAAGAAAGCTTCATCTGTCGTCACTTATCGGAAGATATTGAGGACTGCGAAAACCTTTCTTTTGCCATCGAATTCTCTCCCAATGCCTGTTTCACCGGCATTCTCATCTACCGCCCTCCCGGTCCTATAGGACAATTTAATACTTCCCTGCTCTCTGTGACCTCCCAGTCGGTTGTCTCCCCTTCCAACTTCTCCCTACTTGGAGATTTTAATATTCACTTTGACAACCCACTAGACCTGTCGGCACAAGAGACCAAGTCAAGCCTGGCTGCATATCAACTCGAGCAACGAGTTCCATCTGCCACACATGAAAAAGGACATCTGCTGGACCCTATTTTCAGCAACTGTGACCAGCTTGAAGTGGGAAACATAACCAGACTCCCCTGGTCAGACCACTTCTTAAAAGCCTTCAACTGGACCACAAGTAAACCACCCTCCTCCTCATTTACTACTAGGAAAACCCGTAACTGGTCCAAACTCCCCATTGACAACTGGGTACAAGCTCTATGCACCATGAGACCCTCCCTTTCCCAAGACCCAACGGCTAATAACAAAAAATATGAAGAATGGATAACCACCTCTCTGGACCAGGTTCTTCCAGAATACCCACCCAAATCTAAGAGACATAGTAAAACAGCTCCCTGGTACACAGAAGAGCTCAGGAACCACAAACGTCTCTGCAAAAAACAGGAGAGAAAGTGGCGCACCTCATACAACCCTGAAGAAAAGGCCACGTACAGGGAAATGATCAGGAACTAAAAACTGGCTATTAAATCTTCGCAAGCTGCCTTCTACAACCTTAAAATAACCACGGCAAAATCTAAATCCAAAGAAATCTACTGCATAGTTAACTCCCTGATCAAACCCCCGCCCCCAGTCACAGATAACAACAACTCACCAACTAAATGCAATGATCTGGCGGAATTCTTCTTCCAAAAAATTAATAAAATCTATCTCTCCTTCCCCAACTCCCCCTCTGATTCCCCAGGCCAGAACCCGCACCTGACTTCAAATTCAACCAAGTGCCTAGATTCTTTCCCCCTGATAACTTTGGAAACCGCACAGACACTGGCACAAAAAATAAAATCCGGCTCCCTGTGCGACCCTGCCCCCCCAGGCTCACTGAACCTTGCCAGCACTGCTATTTTCCCCACGCTCCTGGAGCTCATGAACTCCTCCATAATCAGTGGGACAGTCCCCCCAACATGGAAGCCTGCTATGGTGCGGGCCTTGCTGAAAAAACCTTCTTTAGACCCGGCTAACTCTAGTAATTATCGTCCGATCTCGTTACTCCCCTGGGCATCGAAAATTCTGGAGAAACATGTCAATACCACTCTGACAATGTTTTTTGAGGAAAACCATCTCCTCGATTCCTCCCAAACAGGTTTTCGTACCAAACATGGGACTGAGACGGCCTTACTGGCTGTGACTGAGGAGGCAAGACGGCTCCTGGATCGAGGAGGATCAGTGGCAGTGATCCTCCTCGATCTAAGTGCCGCATTTGATACGGTGCATCACAAAATCTTGCTAACTCGTCTTGCCAACTTAGGAGTGACCGGAGATGCCCTGACATGGTTCAATTCTTTTTTGTCCAACAGAACCTTTCAGGTCTTCGATGGCACATCACGCTCATCCATTCGTCCCTTGGGATGTGGAGTCCCCCAGGGCTCCTCCTTAAGCCCTACGCTCTTCAACGCTTACATGAGGCCACTGGCTGAGGTTGTTCGTCCGCATGGTGTAAAGATCATCTCCTATGCGGACGACACCCAGCTGGTGGTCTCCTTGGCAGAGAAGAGCGGCCTCCAGGCGCCACCAGACCTAGCGGCTTGTCTGGAGGACGTAAAGAAGTGGATGATGAGCTCCTGCCTAAAGTTGAATGACAATAAAACTGAGCTGATGATCCTGGGCACACCCTCCCCCGTCTCCATAGAGCCGATCTGGCCATCAAGCATGGGAGTGGCCCCACCCCCCAGAGACAACATCAAAAGCTTAGGGGTCTGGCTCGACAAGTCTCTGAGCTTTAACACACAGGCCACTAAGATCTCAGCCACCTGTTTTGGCCTCCTCAGAGTGATCAAGAAAGTCCTTCCCCCCCTCTGTTTCGAGGCCAAACAGATAATTATACAGGGCCTTATCCAATCCCGTTTGGACTTTAATAACGCCCTATACCTGGGAGCCCCGGATTACACCCTACAGAAGCTCCAACGCACCCAAAACTGTGCTGCCAGAGCACTGTTGGGCATCCCCCGGAGGACCTCAGTGAGAACCAGCTTGAGGACCCTGCACTGGTTACCTATCAGGGACAGAGTAAGATTCAAATCGCTCTGCACTGCCCACCAGACTTTCTGGGAAACGGGCCCAGACATCAATCGGTCCCTGATTTTCCCCTATAGGCCGAATAAATCCCTCCGCTCTTCTACAGCATTCCTGGCCGAGATCCCCAGAACTCGTAGAGCTAGAGCAGGAGGACGCTCCTTCTCATATAATGTTTCCAAACTTTGGAACTCACTCCCTTTGCAGCTAAGGAACAACCCCAATCTGACCACTTTTCGTAAACAGCTAAAAACCCTGCTGTTTAATGCCTAGTAAAGTAACAGCAAGAGGGCCTCATCTGTTTTCAGCGCCTGGACGCCTCAGGGCATCTGTAGCGCTTTATAAGTCACATTTTCATTTCATTTCATTCAAATCCCCACCGCCAGAGCTAAGTATCTCATCATGCGTTGAGTCCCCATCTGTCGCACCTCGAGAGATAAGATAGGTGGTCAATGGTCCTCATATGTCCTTAGGTCTACTGGACATTGGCTGTGTTTCAGCAAAGATAGCATTCTGTTCCTGACAATAAATTACATCATTGAGCCAATCCTTGAATTTCGGGGCTCTTCCCCGTCCCCATCGACATGCTACTCTCCTCTTTGCTAGCAAAAGAGTGATATCAAGGAATTTTCTGTAAGACTTAGGTACAGGCAGTGTATACCCCACCAACATTAACAGGGGGTTAGCATCCAGAGTCTCTCCCACCATGGCCTCCAAGGCCTCGTGTACTTGCTTCCAATAATCCCTAACAGCAGGGCATTCCCAAGACAAATGGAGAAATCCAGCACCTCCCGCATTACAGCGCTCGCATCTATCATTATCAGACAAGTGAAATCTGAATTTGTTTGCTGGCGTATAGTGTGTGTGTAGTATAGCTTTATTTCGATACGGTACATATCATAAAAGCAGTACAAAAAGTAAAATCATTACAAAGGTGCATAATATAAAATACCGTAGAGAATCATAATAGACATTAATACATAAAATACACATTTAAGCTATCCTTACATATATTTGCACTAGTGGCTAAAAACAAGTCAAAGAGAATAGGACATTATTGAATCAATAGCTTTCTTGCAGATCTTATACGCCATGCCCAACCAAGAAATTTTGCCATGCAGCATGCAAAGAATGGGCGGGCATCAGAGCGCAATATACGTAGGGCTTCTAGATGTGATCTTGTTCCCAGACTTCTGCACAAGGGCTTTAACCATTTCGATCTAGGAGCTGCATAACACTGCACTCAAACAGAAGGTGGGCGTCAGATTCAACCCTTGAGTCGCAAAATGGACAAAATGGGACCGTTTGAAAGGGAGGATTCCAGGAGGAAGTAAACAATCCTAAGGGGAGAACACCCACCCTAAATTTAAAGTAGAGTGATCTGTCTCCAGAGCTGTGGATTAGGTCCAAATAAGGTTCCCTGAAGGGGAGATCTTTAACTAGTAAAAATTGGGCAACAGATTTGCAAAGATTGGAGTTGCGCATTCTGTTATTTTTTACCCATAGCCAGTAGGCATTCTTTAGAAGCAGCTTGGGTGGTGCTGTTTTGTTGGCCCAAGCATCTCCCAATCCCAGCTCATAGAGCAATCGTTTTACCTCCCTAAACCAGGGTATCTTATTACAACCTGGGAGAGACAGCAGATCTTTCAGGGCGTCAGCGTAACTACACAATTCTGGGACATTCCATACCCGGGACCAGAGTAGCAGGGGGCGCAGTTTTGCTTGCTCACAAATTGGGCGAGTGCCTGCATCCAACAAGAGGGGGATTGTAGGAGTGCTGTGGGGTAGCCTCATCAGATCTTTATGGAAGTTGTTTTCCATCTTTGCCAATGTATCGACTCTCTGCGTACCCCACAGTTCGGCGCCATATAAAGCTGCGCTTACGACCCTTGCTCTGTAGATATCTAGCACTGCCCCGATTGGTTTCAATGAGGAGGCTCGTTGCTCCTTGAGCAAAACACCCGTGACCCTTTTGTGCGTCAGAAACACCTTTTGATGGTGTGCCTTCCAACTCATTGAGTCACACAGGCGAATTCCCAAGTAGTCAAATTCTTTGACTCTCTCCAGGGGGGTGGAGTCTAAAACAGGTGGGGCGACGGATTTCTTGGGAGGATTAAGGACAAGGAATTTGGTCTTGCTTATATTTATAGCTAAACCCCTGCTATCACAGAAGGATTTAAAGCTAGAAAGCAATTTCTGGATGCCAGCTGGAGATTTCGAGATCAGGAGGGTGTCATCCGCAAACAGGAGCGTTGGGATCTTTCTGCCCGCCAGGGTAGGCGCATCTGCAGGGTGTTGCAGCAGATGCTCCACCACTCCGTTGACATATAGAGAAAACAGAGTGGGGGCAAGCACACACCCCTGGCGGACGCCCCTGTCTACTGGGATGCGAGATGTTTTTTCTCCCTGGACACCCCACCTGATCTGGGCGAAATTGCCTTCATGAAATTTTTTAAGCAAGAACAACAGGTAGTTAGGTAGTCCTAGACCATCGAGGACATTCCATAGCAGTTCCCGTGGGACTAGGTCGAAGGCCGTTCTCAAGTCTATAAAGACTAGATATAACGTACCCCCTCCCAGCACCACCACCTTCCAATATATCATCAGAAGGCGGAATGTTTGCTCGATGGTGCCTGTCCCTGTTCTAAAACCTGCCTGAAAATCAGACAGGATCTTTTCCTCGTCGGCCCATTGGAGGATCCTACCCAGAACAACTTTCCCCGCAACCTTCTGGGTTGAGTCCAGCAAGCTAATAGGGCGGTAGTTTGCTGGGTCGTCCCGGCTGCCTTTCTTAAAAATAGGCACAACTTCTGCGCCCCTCCAAGAGTCAGGAAAGGATCCCCCTAGCAGAGCCTCATTTAAGAGTAAAGCAATTAATCTGCTCCATACTACCGGGTAGGATTTAAGTAAGTCCCCTGGGATACCATCAGGGCCTGGAGCCTTGTTGGGGACAATGCTCCTAATAGCCCCTTCAACTTCCTGACTGGTAAAAGGGAAGTCTATAGGAAGAGAGTTAGCTATTGTAATGGCCAAAGATCCCGGGCATGGAGGAGACAAGTCCAGTGCAACAGAATAAAGCTTGGAGAAGTGGACAAACCAAGCATCACCCGGAATGTTGCAGGTTATTTGTTGGTCAATGGGCTTGTTCCTTGCTCTTAGGAGATCCCAAAACCGTTTGGAATCCTTCAAGGAACTAGCTTCAGTTAGGTCACACCAGAAATGGTAATCATGAGTCTCCTTTGCCTCAACCACTATTTTTTTGTAAGATTTCCTCGCGGAACTAATGGCGACCTTGTCCCTACTCTTTACTGCAGCAATAAGCTCCCCCTTAGCAATACGACATTTAGGAGAGTACCAATTGTCTCTAGCATCGGAATCACTTTTGGAACCCACCCTGGGTTTGGTATATTGAATAGTAAACAATTTACTCAGTGATACTATAGTCTCTATAAAAAGTGGTAAGACTTTAGTACTGGCTGGGCTTATGGCGTCAAGCCGAGGCTCCACCACTGACAAGATGGACCCGGCTTGCGCCATCCTTGCCTCATCAGCTTTAACTTTTGCCCACTTCAAACGTCTACCACAATTGGACGGAACAATTTCATGGGATGACTTCCAAGTGGGTGCTTGCTTGTACTTCTTGCTTTGCCAATTTGGAGAGAGGGTTAAGCAAAGGGGGTTGTGGTCGCTATCGCAAGATGCTACAACCTCCATATCCAAGTGGAATGGCCAAAGATTATAATTCAGGATAATAAAATCGATTCTGGAGGAGTGACCCGGTCTATTGTAGGTGTGAGCTCCCATAAGGTCCGATTTTGAGCGGCCATTCGCTGATCTCAAATTATGCTCCAAGCAGAGTGCATTGATATCTAACGCACTTTGTGTCCATTTGGGAATCGGATCCAGCGACAAGGTCGGGATACCCCTTCTTGCATCTTCTTCGAAAGAATTCAAGATATCCTGCTTTGCCAGCGGTTCGAAACAACAGTTGAAGTCGCCCGCAAGGAGAATATAAGAGTCAATCTTGCAAGCAGCTAGGTCGTTGCTAAGACCTGTCTGAGGTAGGCTTGATGTCCCGCTCCTGGCGCCCCTCAGATATAGGTTGAAGACCTCTAACATCTTGCCCCCCTCGCAGTGTATTGAGATCCTCTGCAAGTCGGGAGAATGAGTGGACCTATCACTCACTTTTAAACCCAAAGCAATTCTAACCCATATTAAAAGGCCTCCAGATGGACGACCCTTTGAACCCCTTTGTTGAAGAGCTGGGACAAAATAGGTGGTAAATCCTACTCTATGTTTTGGGTCCAAGGTCCAGGTTTCTTGCAAAATGCAAATGTCAAATGGCTCTATGAACACATTCCATTCGGGATTGTCAAAGTTCCGATTTAGCCCTGCCACATTCCAGCTTACAATCTTTAACGGAGGTACAGCTGTGATAGGTTGACTGGGGGAGTAAGCAAATGCAGTAGAAGTTGGCACAGCCGCTGGGGGTAACCTGTCGAGGGGCTCATCTTGGGAAATTTTGTAGGAGGTTGTAAGGACCATAATTCCCTCAGACTGACTTCCTACAAATGAAGGTGTGGCCTGTACAGGGGCATTTGGTAGGATATGCAAGGATTCCGACTGTGCATTCCTACCTTGTGGACTAGAGGCTCCCAATACAGTCAGCTCGGCTTGATCTGCACTACTCTTAGCTATCAAACCCCCCTCAAAAATAGAGCTGTGTAGTGTTTGAACTAGGCCAAAAGGATGTACAGTTGCTGAGGGTTCGATGCCTGCACAATGGGACCCGGGACGCCCATGGGCTGGGAAAGATGGTACATTGCCCGCTGTGTGGGAACCTGGGTGCCTAGGGAGTCAATCTACTTCCTCCAAACCCCCGAATCTATTTGACATTGGGAAACCATTCCAATGTGAAAAAGGATCCACTTGATGGTTAAAATGGTTTCTCCTTGGTTGTTGATGGACTAGTGACCAATTGTCCATCTGATTGTGGATCGGTCGTGGGGGATAGAAGAAGGACAAGGGTTTCGGAATGACAGAGGACCCTTCACTACAAGGCCACGAGCATATGTGCTGTGCTGTGTGCGGGTCATCGAAAGTTACAACTATGCAATCCCCCGCATTTGTTTTCCTAGTTGGGCCCACCCAGGAAGTTCTGCGCACCATCAGCACTTTGCTTCTACGGCCATTGGGGATAGGTCTATTGACATTGAGCCAATGCATTATTTTATTTTTCAAGGACCAATGATCCTCATATTGGCCATTGCTGATCTGTGGAACCCCCATCAACACAACTACAAAATCATTTGCTTCCGGGGGAAGGTCAATATAGCCCCCTCTAAAATTGTTCTTAACCTGGAAGTCCCGGGTAGGTGGTATAGCTACCTTGTCAGGCTGGAGTTTTGAAGATAGCCCAGCTTTAGAATTGACAGGTAGGTGGGTTGGGGTCCGCTTCGGGGCCTTAGGGATTGTAACAGGAGGTATTTGATCCACCTTCACAGTCCTCGGTTTAGGAACCGGTCGTACAATCGTGGGTATAGTGGGCTGATTTTGGTGTGTTTGCACTATGGGAGCTGGAGAGATAGCATCGGCTACAGGGAGGCCCTGATTCTCAAGACTTCTCAAACCGAGAGTGGCCAGAGCAATAATGCTCTTTTCCATCTCAAGTAGATTATTTTCGATTCGTGAAAGTCTGAGATCTAAGGGGGAAAGGAGCTTTTTGAGGGATTCCCATACCAGATCTATGAATTCCCTGTCATTATTACCCAAACCATCTATCTGTGGACCTTCAGTCACTGGGGTGGAAGCAGGTAATTGCTCAGTGGTTGTCCCCACCCCAACTCC
Source organism: Lissotriton vulgaris (assembly GCF_964263255.1). Taxonomy (NCBI): domain Eukaryota; kingdom Metazoa; phylum Chordata; class Amphibia; order Caudata; family Salamandridae; genus Lissotriton; species Lissotriton vulgaris. The sequence continues at coordinate 13,183 of NW_028240793.1, read as the reverse complement.
CTCCAGTGGTGGCTGCTCCCCAAACGGCCGAGCAACTTTGATGGTAGGTGTTGGGCCATTCGTCGGGGTCAGGTGTTGTGGCACCGCGATTTTCGCCTTTTTCCGTGAATAGGCGGAACGAGAGCGAGCCTTCCGGTTTAATTTGGTGGCACTAGGGGCACTAGGGGCATTAAAGACCACTGGGGGGGGAAGGGTAGGAACAGCATTCTGGGCGCAAGAGGTGACGGGGGCGCTCGCTTCCAGTAAATTGGGTTGTGAGGTGTGGTGTGGGGAAGGGATGAGTTGAGGAGGAGTCTGGTGTACCTCTGCCTGGGAAATTATACAGTGGGGGATGGGAGGACGCTCTGGAGTGACCGCCACAGCTATAGAGCCCAAGGAGGATTTTTTGAAAGTAGCAATGACTTCAGACAGTCTTCTGGCCGCTGCCAACTCGAGAGATACCCGAGTCTGAAGCTTGGATATTTCCCGGTCAATGGCGAAGTTAGTGCGGGTAATGAAGTCATCCATTGGACCACTAATTGGGTGACCACCTTTGGAGGCCTTACTCCTGGTTATTCTTGTGCACATATCTTAAGTAAGGGGCAAGGCCAAACAACAAAATATATAAGAAAGGGAGGGCGTGGATCGAACTTTGCGGACCTCTGTGGTAGGAAGTAGCGGGCGAAAGAGAGCAGGCCAGTCCAGTCCGCTCAGTCCTCGAACGGCCTCAAACGGCCCGCTCTTTGCCCGGTCTTCGCCCCGGTCGCTCCCGCGCAGCGAGGGACAGCTGTATCTATAGGTCCTTGGGCAAATGGGCAGAGACGTTCGAGGTGGGGCGGGGCGGTCAGGGAGAGCGGGGCCAGGTGACTCGGCCTCTCACACACCGGGACTCCTGGGAGTGTGAGTCCCGGGTTTTGCGCTCGCAGCCCTGCCGCTTTTCACAACCCCTCAGCAGCGTCCACAAGACGGGAGAATCCGAAGCGGGACCCGCGGAGCGGGTACCGCGAGGCGTTGGTCAAGGACAGAAAAGCCTCCAGCAATCAGCAGGACAGAAGAGCCTCCAGTAATCAGCAGCGCCGTCCAGGTCAGGCAAACAGGGTCCCACAGTAGAGAGGGTCCTTCCCTCTTTTCAGCTGTTCGAGGTGGGGCGGGGCGGTCAGGGAGAGCGGGGCCAGGTGACTCGGCCTCTCACACACCGGGACTCCTGGGAGTGTGAGTCCCGGGTTTTGCGCTCGCAGCCCTGCCGCTTTTCACAACCCCTCAGCAGCGTCCACAAGACGGGAGAATCCGAAGCAGGACCCGCGGAGCGGGTACCGCGAGGCGTTGGTCAAGGACAGAAAAGCCTCCAGCAATCAGCAGGACAGAAGAGCCTCCAGTAATCAGCAGCGCCGTCCAGGTCAGGCAAACAGGGTCCCACAGTAGAGAGGGTCCTTCCCTCTTTTCAGCTGTTCGAGGTGGGGCGGGGCGGTCAGGGAGAGCGGGGCCAGGTGACTCGGCCTCTCACACACCGGGACTCCTGGGAGTGTGAGTCCCGGGTTTTGCGCTCGCAGCCCTGCCGCTTTTCACAACCCCTCAGCAGCGTCCACAAGACGGGAGAATCCGAAGCGGGACCCGCGGAGCGGGTACCGCGAGGCGTTGGTCAAGGACAGAAAAGCCTCCAGCAATCAGCAGGACAGAAGAGCCTCCAGTAATCAGCAGCGCCGTCCAGGTCAGGCAAACAGGGTCCCACAGTAGAGAGGGTCCTTCCCTCTTTTCAGCTGTTCGAGGTGGGGCGGGGCGGTCAGGGAGAGCGGGGCCAGGTGACTCGGCCTCTCACACACCGGGACTCCTGGGAGTGTGAGTCCCGGGTTTTGCGCTCGCAGCCCTGCCGCTTTTCACAACCCCTCAGCAGCGTCCACAAGACGGGAGAATCCGAAGCGGGACCCGCGGAGCGGGTACCGCGAGGCGTTGGTCAAGGACCGAAAAGCCTCCAGCAATCAGCAGGACAGAAGAGCCTCCAGTAATCAGCAGCGCCGTCCAGGTCAGGCAAACAGGGTCCCACAGTAGAGAGGGTCCTTCCCTCTTTTCAGCTGTTCGAGGTGGGGCGGGGCGGTCAGGGAGAGCGGGGCCAGGTGACTCGGCCTCTCACACACCGGGACTCCTGGGAGTGTGAGTCCCGGGTTTTGCGCTCGCAGCCCTGCCGCTTTTCACAACCCTTCAGCAGCGTCCACAAGACGGGAGAATCCGAAGCGGGACCCGCGGAGCGGGTACCGCGAGGCGTTGGTCAAGGACAGAAAAGCCTCCAGCAATCAGCAGGACAGAAGAGCCTCCAGTAATCAGCAGCGCCGTCCAGGTCAGGCAAACAGGGTCCCACAGTAGAGAGGGTCCTTCCCTCTTTTCAGCTGTTCGAGGTGGGGCGGGGCGGTCAGGGAGAGCGGGGCCAGGTGACTCGGCCTCTCACACACCGGGACTCCTGGGAGTGTGAGTCCCGGGTTTTGCGCTCGCAGCCCTGCCGCTTTTCACAACCCCTCAGCAGCGTCCACAAGACGGGAGAATCCGAAGCGGGACCCGCGGAGCGGGTACCGCGAGGCATTGGTCAAGGACAGAAAAGCCTCCAGCAATCAGCAGGACAGAAGAGCCTCCAGTAATCAGCAGCGCCGTCCAGGTCAGGCAAACAGGGTCCCACAGTAGAGAGGGTCCTTCCCTCTTTTCAGCTGTTCGAGGTGGGGCGGGGCGGTCAGGGAGAGCGGGGCCAGGTGACTCGGCCTCTCACACACCGGGACTCCTGGGAGTGTGAGTCCCGGGTTTTGCGCTCGCAGCCCTGCCGCTTTTCACAACCCCTCAGCAGCGTCCACAAGACGGGAGAATCCGAAGCGGGACCCGCGGAGCGGGTACCGCGAGGCGTTGGTCAAGGACAGAAAAGCCTCCAGCAATCAGCAGGACAGAAGAGCCTCCAGTAATCAGCAGCGCCGTCCAGGTCAGGCAAACAGGGTCCCCTGGCGTATAGTACAATTGCTGCAGGAACCTGTAATGAATAATCTTGAGCCTGCAGCCTGCAGCTAGCAGAGATTCTGGACATAATGTTACAGCAGTAAAACCACTGCTCGTCAGCGATCTCGAGGGCTAGATCGTCTCCCCAGTGTGATCGGGCAGACCCCTCAGACCCCTGTCGCTGCGCCCTAATATGTCCATAAATGCCCGATACAAGGTGCGAACCATCCTGCGAGCCTAACATAAAATGTAGTGGGGGCAAGTTGTCGGGCTCCTGGGGCTAGTCCGGCAGAATCTCCTTCATCCCCTGACGCATCCGTATGTAATAAAAAATATCGAGTGGAGTGGGTCGGTGATAGTTAAAAACAGATCCATGGCATGGAATTGCCCATCCGTAAAAAGGTCACCCCATGTTTTCACCTTAAGGCGTTGGCATAGCAATCGGAAACCCGTCTCCTGTAGCAACCCCAACTTAGGATGATAGGTCAAGGGCATCCGCGCCGAGTAAAGTAAGGTACAACATAAGATTTTAGCTATGCGCCGCCACTTATATATCGTACATGTGACAGTCGTAAATGGTGTCTCTATGGCCGCAGCTGGACCTTGTATAAGGCCACTCAGGGGAAGAGGATTCGCCACCCAGTCTTCCACTGCCAGCTGAGGCATAAAGGGCTTGGGTACCATCCAATGATAGGCGTAGTTCGCTTGGGCGCTCATATAGTAGACTTCAAAATCAGGAAGGTCAAAAACCCCCTTGTCATACGGTTGTGCCAGTACCGACCACCGAAGCCTCAGTTGTTTACCCCCCCAGAACAGTCGAGCTCTTAACGTTTTGAGAAAAAAAAGCTCCGGGATAGTAGGGAATATTTTAAAAAAGATATAAAAAGCGGGGTAGCACTACCATTTTAATGATGGAGGCTCTTCCCGCCGTAGATAAAGGGAGGGAGAGCCAACGATCAACAGAAGTGGTCAATTTGGTGATAGCAACACCATAATTGAGCCGAAGCGTCTCCTCTCTATCTCTAGAAACCTGTATGCCCAAATATCGGAGATCTGAGTGGCACTATTCCAACGGAAAGTCTAGAGAGAACTCAGAGACTGCGTCAGTAAGAGGGTAGAATTACAATTTGCTCCAATTTATCTGTACCCCAAATAATCTGCCAAAGATAACGAACTCCCGCAAAAAGGGATTTAAGTTGTGAGGCGGATCAGTTACAAATAGCGTCATGTCGTCAGCGTACAGCGAAACTGCAATCCGACGCTGAAAACATCGAAACACACCGACTGGGTGTAGCTGATGGAGACAACTAGCAAGCAGCTCTATGGCTATAGCAAATAGGAGGGGGGAGAGTGGACACCTCTACCTAGTGCCGCGTGTAATATCAAACGAGGGGGACAGATGGCCATTGATAAGTATTCTTGCAGATGACTGTGTGTATACCAGCTGTACCCTGGAGATAAAAAGCCTAGGGAATCCCATGCTTTGCAACACGGCAAAAAGGTAGTTCCACTCAACCGAGTCGAACGACTTTGAAGCGTCGAGAAAAATAGCCGCCACCGTGAAATCAGGAGCTACTGTCTGAATCAATGAGAACAAGGTCGGCAAATTGTGGGTAGTGGAGTGCCCAGGGACAAATCCCGATTGATATGGCAATATCATTTTGGTCATCAAGAGGGACAAACGAGTGGCTAGCACCTTGGCTAGGATCTTCGCATCACAATTTATCAGGGATAGCGGGCGATATGAATCACAAGACATGGGATTTTTACCGGGTTTTAAGAGGGACGTGATCACTACCTCCCGCATCGAGCAGGGCAGAACCCCTTCACCCAAAGTCTCATTGAATACTTCACGAAGGTCAGGAGCCATTATATCTATGTAGCTCTTTTAGAACTCCGCAGGGAGTCCGTCCAACCCCGGAGCCTTACCATTCTTCAATGACATTATTGCTTCTCTGTTTTCGTCCAACTCGAAGGGTGCACTCAAGAAGGCCCTATGGACATCGCTGAGCCAGCATAGGGCGACATCTCCAAGGAAATCTCCAAGGAAATCGTCAAACCGTACGTCCCCCGAGCTTTTTGTGGTATATAATGTGCTGTAATGCGAGACAAAAACATTCAATATTCCCTCAGTGTCCCGACAGGCCCTTCCCTCCGTGTTAGTGACTTCCAGAACAGTGTTGTTAAAGTGTGGGTTGCGAGTAAGGACCGCAAGCGCCTTGCAAGGTCTGTCACCCTCACAGTACTTTCTTGCTGACCAGTGCTTACCCCTGAACTTGGCTTCTCTCGCGGCCTCTTCTTCATATTGGGACAGCTTGGCCCGAAAATCAATGTGTGCCTGTGTCGCCTCTCCCCCCACCATCCGATTCTCTAGCTCTTTCATTTCGCGGTCAAGATCGGGTATCGTTCTTTATATATCCTTCAGGACGCCAAAGAACTTCGATATACAGTAGCCTCGGATCGTTACCTTGAAGGCTTAACATATGACCTCGACACTATCAACTGAGCCCCTATTACGAGGGAAAAAAGCGGCTATTTCCTCTCCCAGTTCTGTCCTAAAGACCTCATCCTGCAAGGCCGAGGGCTGCAACTGCCAGTGCAGCCTAGGGAATCAGGACCGGGCTGTGGTCAGAGTATGTTCTGGGCAAATGTGCACCCGTTCCAGACCCGCAAGCAAACCCCTGGTCAACAGAAAGTAATCCAGTCGTGCCCGTGTGCCTTTCGATGATGTAAAGTGAGTACCTTCCTGACGAAGTGGGTAGAGATATCGCCAGCCATCCGTCAAGTCACCTTCCTCCACTATCCCCAGCAAAGCCTCCCTGGATCGAGTCTTGTACAGTGCGACCCCATCTGCCCTATCCTGTGTCGGTATCAGTGCAACATTGAAATCACCCCCCCATATGACATGTAGGGAGCCTACATCTACGATCTTACCCCATAGCGTCGTGAAAAATGTAGGTGTATCAACATTGGGGGCGTAACAGTTTACTAGGGTAACTGTGTCCCTCCCAAGACGACCCCACACAATGATATAACGTCCAGCAGGATCAAGGGCCTCACCCAGAACCACAAATAGCACTGATCGCTTAATCAGGATAGCAGTACCTCTCGCGTAAGTGGAGTAGGAAGAGAAGAGACGAGTATTTGCCCATTTACTAGCAAATTGTGTGTGAGAATGTGGAGCTAGATGCGTCTCCTGAAGCATTGCGATATGAACCTGATGATGCTCCAAATGTGCAATAACGTTCCGACCCTTCAGAACATCATTAAGTCCCCTAATATTCCAGGACATAATTCTCAACTGTGATTCTTTCCCTGTCCCTGACATACCTCGAAATATGGTGTGTATCTGTGGTGTGCTGTATAGACATTGTTATGCCTACCTCTCCATCGGATAATCAGACCCCTAGATGGAACATGCATCTTCCCCCGCCCCCTCTGTAAGAAAAAAACACCCACTGTAACTGCACCACCCCCTCCCACTGCTGCACCCCAAACATGCCAGCATCGATCCCTCTCCCCCATCCCCCCATAACCAGAATAAACCAAAGATCAAAAGGGGTATTCCCATTGGGGTAACCATCTAGATGGTACACGTCGACCCTGCTGGTAATGAGGGAATCCTCAGGTCGTAGCGATTCCCAATATTATCAGGGGTGTCTGGCATACCTGGAGAACGTTAGCCTTAAACCCCTCCGTAAACCAATCTTTTGTATATTAAGATACAAATGGCATAAACTATCAGTCAGCATAACAAATATACATTACAGTCTTGGAGTGTCCAACATTCTCTCAGCCATCATCGCAGCGGTGGGGTCACAGAAGTACAGAAGAAGGGCCTGTGGTTTCATGCCTGACCGCCCTCATTCCACTCCAGACAACTTTGCCTCATCGATCTCTTCAGCATCAGTCAGGACAGTTTTACATTTCTTCAGTGTTTTCAGAAACTTTTCGACCAACTGCGGCGTGGTGTGGAAGGTTTGTGTCCCTTGGTGTGTGATGCGCAGACGTGCCCGGGTACAAGAGAGCATAGTCCACCTGCTCCTGGCGTAGCTTCTGCTTCACAAAATTAAATTTGCGTCGCTCCTCCTGCACTCGGGCAGTACAGTCTGGGAAGATGTTGAATGAGACACCCTCATAGGTGAGCTGCTTCTTCTCCCGCGCCACTCGAAGTACAACATCGCGGTCTCGATAGTTGAGCAGCTGCGCTATAATGGGTCTCGGAGCCGTCTCCGGCGGTGGTCTCGGGCCCAATGATCGATGCGCTTGTTCAACTATAAATTGAGCTGAGAGGGCTCCTTCATCACTTATCACCGTCAGCAGTCTCTCGACATATTGTTTTAGGCGCCCCGTGTTGGTACTTTCGAGAATACCTAAGATCCGAACGTTATTTCGTCTACTGTGCTCTTCGATATCCTCATTCTTGGCGTCTATGATGCGCATCAGTTTGTTCATTTGGGTAACTGCTTTTTTTAGTTGCTCAGTGACATCCTCAGATTCAGATATGCGCTGTTCCGCCTGAGTCGGACCTCGTGAGTATCCAGCTTTATGCGTTATACTGTCCATTCGGGTCTTAAACGTATCTACCTTGTCCGCTATAGTTGCGAAGCCCTTTCGCATTTCTGTGAGGATGGTATGCAGTTCGATGTCCGGACAATGAGATGAAGCACCCGCCATCTCAGCAGGTTGCTCCTCCCCAACCTCAAGTGGTTTCTTGGCAGATTTTTGGGTTTCGAAGGTAAGGCGGGCTGCCTGGAGTCCGGTCTACCCATTTCGGCCGATACGGTTGGTCTCCACCAATGCCAAGTATATATGCGTACACTGCACCCAAGTTGAACAGCGATTCTTATGGATGGGGGTATCCAGAGAGGGTGAGACTGATGTCAAAGTGGCCTTGCTATGTGTAGGCAGTACAATGCTGTGCAGAAGGGGATCCGGGAGCTGCCGCCAGTACCTTAGGGGGATGATTAGTAAGAATGTTGGGAGTACCACAAGAACTCCAGTCTCCAGGTCAGATGTACAGAGAGGGCAGACCCATCGCCAGCAGCCCAACTCTGCGTTGCAGGAACATAGATCCACCTGTCTATAGCATAGATGGTAAGCCCCGATACCATGAACAATCAACTTCGCCTTAGCGCAGCCAGCATTGAGATCCGCCAGTTCAGGGCAACAAAGAGTGAGCAGGATGTAGAGAGCAGCCTCGAATCTCTCCGTGCCTCTGGGACAGCAGAACCCGCAAACCGATCAAGCCATCTCTGCATCCGCCGCCATTTTGCGATCCCCCCAGAGGTAATGGCCGTCCGCCACAGCACAGAACAAAGATGTCTCAAATGTAGAAAATGCCCCTGCAAACCCACCGCTGAGCGATATTCTCCATAGATAGTAGCCACCACAAAGGAACACCCAACAGCACTCAGGAGGCGAGCACGAAGAAGGCTACGTCCCAGGCGCGGCAGACACAGACCCCGGTTGGCAGAGGAGTATTATGGTAGCTTTTACCGGTGCACCAAACAGCAGGAAGTTTCACCAGCCGACAAAGGTAAGCAGCGTGGGCAGGGATCCAGTGAGTTCCTCTACAGGGGCAGTGCAATAACCACTCGACAGTTTATGATATCCCGTTCGCGGTCACCGCCGCCATTTTGGAGCCGCGGCCCACCTCTAGATCGGGACTGCACCACCTTACTTGCAGGCTGGTTCCGGGCAGACAGCACTCAATGGGGGCCGTCGGAGTATGCAGAAGCTCCCCGCTGCAACTTTAGCAGATCGTCGAGCAGGGCCAACCAGTCTTTCACTCTGCCTCGGGTGCGCGGCCCACACACGACAGTACAGCCACGGTACCCCTTTTGTCTTAGCCGCCGGGGTCAGGCTCCACTGTCTCTGCAAGCCAGTCCCGCGCCGCTCAACGAGAGAGTGATATGCAGCTCGTGCTACGCTCCTCGCCACAAACCTGCAGCACGTTGGTATCTCCAAGCCTTTAGCCAGATATATCAACTCGTTTTACTCGTTGAAAGGGTCATTAAGCCCAGGATAAATAAAGGATCAGCAGGCGGCCAGTGGGAGCCTCAGAAAACCGCGGCCATTCCGCTCGTGCGCCACCTACCGCCCCCCCCAATATTTTAAATCTGACGACAATAAGATCAAAAAAGTCCACTTCCATCAGGATCTTCAAATCGTTTGCATATGAGACCACTACAATAATCCCTAGACAAACAATGGATTCAAGCTCTCGGTTCATTCGAAGACAAACTAGTCATCAACTCTCAGATCAAACAGGCAATGTCATGGTGGGGTATCAGGAGCAACTTGACAAAGGGCCTACTATTCGAACCTCATTCTCCAAGTTACGTCATGACATCAGACGCTTCATTGCAAGGTTGGGGAGCGCACCTGCAAGACCTAGAGATTCAAGGCCATTGGTCACCTCAAGAGGCAAAGCTTCACATCCATCTCTTGGAATTAAAAGCAGTTTTCCTGGGTCTCCAATTTGGGATTGGCTTCTACATCACAGCAGAGCTCTACAGGTGGAACATGTTCCTGGGGTAGACAACACTAGGACAGATTAGTTAAGCAGATCATCTGCCATTTGCCTCGAGTGGGAACTGAATCAAGACCAACTTCGTTAAATATTCAATCTATGGGGCAAACCAAATTTGGGCTTGTTTGCGACTCAAAACAACAAAAAATAAAAACATTACGGAAGCAGATTCCCACAGAAAGGATCAAGGGGAAATGCTCTTCATCTCCGATGGACAGGGATGTTTGCTTATGCTTTCCCTCCATTTCCTCTAATTCTAAAGATATTGAGAAAAATGAGATCAGAACCATGCTATGTAATCCTAATAGCCCCAGCCTGGCCGAGACAATTTTGGTACACAGAACTTCTCCAATTATCAGTGGAGCCCAGGATACAGTTTCCAATGATCCAAACTCTGATTTCCATGAACAAGGGCCAAGTTCTTCACCCCAATTGACCTCTCTAAAATTGTCGGCTTGGAACCTTTCGAGCATGAATTTCAGTCACTTGATATTCCCCAAGAATGTCGTGAAATTCTGGCAAATTCTACGGCAATGTCTACTAACAAGACATATTCAGCAAAATGGAAAAGATTCTGTAACTGGTGTATTTAAAATAATGTTCATCCGTTTAATTCCTCACCGGAGCAAATTCTTTCATATCTGCTTCAACTAGCCAGATCGGGACTTTCTCATTCTTCAATAAAAGTCCACTTAGCAGCGATCTCCAGATACCGTAGATCTCCAGGATGTTCATCACTTCAGTCTCAGAGACTTATTAACCCTTTTGATGCTGATGACGAGCTCAGCTCGTCATCACCCACGGGTGGTGTGTGCTGATGACGAGCTGAGCTCGTCATGTATCGCGGAAAAGGGAAAACAGCCGCACAGCGCAAAAATCGCCGCAGCATCGATGCGGTTAAAGAATTCCTGAAAGGTTTATTCAGGAAATTTCCTCCAATTAAACGTCCTCTGCCTCCTTGGCAGCTTAACATAGTCTTGTCACAACTCATGAGAGAGCCTTTTGAACCAATTTACAAAACCGAGTTGCAATTTCTCTCATGGAAGGTAGCCTTGCTTCCTGCTCTCACTTCAGCGAGGAAAGTCAGCGAAATTCAAGCTTTCTCAATTCTGGATCCCTTCATGCAGTTCAGATCGGATAAGGGGCTTCTCTGAACGAATCCGAAATTTGTCCCTAAAATACCTTCTTCTTTGCATCTAAATGAACCTCTGATCCTACCTACATATTTCAAGAATCCTTCCACTACGGCAGAAAAGGGTCTACACACTTTGGACATTGGGAGATGTCTGAAGTTTTACATAGAAAAGCCAAAATCATTTCGTAAGTCAAATCAATTATTTATAACTTATTCAGGACCAAGAAAAGGTTTGGCTCTTTCAAGAACCTCCATTTCCAGATGGATTGCATCCGCCATTGTCTTCTGTCATGAAAAAGCAGGAAAACCTCTGTGTACAAGAGTACGTGCTCATGATACACGGAAGATGGCAACTTCAACTGCCTTGCTAGCAGGCGTATTGCTTCCAGACATCTGCAGAGCAGCAACTTGGTCAAATGTCCATACATTTACCAAACATTATTGTCTGGACACAGAATGGACAGCAAATTCAGCAGTGGGACAAGCAGTTCTGCGACACCTATTTAACTAAGGTACATGTTTTTTTCTCTTTACAATTACTTTTTTCTGTAATGATGTGTATACCCAAATGTTGTTTCAATGGCAAAAAGTTGTTGCATGATTTCTTAATGAGTCCTTTCTTTAAAAAAAGAAAGAAAAGAGTTATGGCGCAGAGCCCTGAGACAAAGGGGGTCTAGCCTAGAAACGCTTTTGGAAAAGGACTGCTCTCTATTCTGATACAAGCATGTGAATCTATGAAAGATACAATACTGGAGAAAAAACTAGTTACTTACCTGTACACTATGGATCTCCAGTATTATCTTTCATAGATTCACATGCGCCCACCCACCTCCCCATTCTCTTCTAGGTAGACCGACTTTCGAGCTGGGTTGGCTTGAGCGCCAAGATACTCCATGGAGTGGTAGTAGCGCTATATAAATGAGTTCTTACATTACAATACATTACATCTCTAGTTTCTTACATAGCTCACTCTTGGACTGTTGGAAATCTGAGGTATGGTGGCTCTGCTGGGGATGGTGTATGTTGGTGCTAGCAGCTGAATGGCTGTGGTTTGGACCACATAATGAGGAGGAGAGGTTACCTATTGTTATACTTCTCTATGGTTTCCAGGCAGTTTTTTCATCTAGTGCTATGGTTATTCTTTTTATCGGGAGACTCCCACCATGACGACGGGGAAGATACAAGCATGTGAATCTAGGAAAGATAATACTGGAGAACCATAGTGTACAGGTAAGTAACTAGTTTTTTCATTCACATTCAACACATGGAACGACTCCTGGTGGCCATCAGACCTAAGACCTGCACCCACTCCATCTGACCTTGCCAGAAACCTCAGAATCATCATTGACAGCAAGCTCACCATGAAATCCCAGATCAATGCCTCTCCTCTGCCTGCGTCCTCTCTCTGTGTGCATGCTAAGTAAGGTCTTTATATAACTGCCCCTACAAATGAGACACACCGTGACACAAGCCCTCACCACCATCCAACTGGACTATAGCAACGGCTCCTATGTAGGAATCGCCACCCACTTCCTACAGAGACTTCAGACCATATGGAACGCTGCCAGACTTCTCCTCGTCCTTCCCCGACTAACCCACATCGCACTGCACCTCAGGCAACTCCTCTCTCACCGTACAGAAGCAATGCCAGTTCAAGCTGCTGACCGTCGCATCAAGGCTCTACACAACCAAGGACCTGCCTTCATTAACCACCACTGGAACTTTCACCAAACTCAGAGAAGACTATGCTGCGCCTCCCTTCCACTTGCCCATACTCACCGCATCTCCCGAAGCAGAAGACGCTCCTTCTCCCACATCAGATCCCAGCAAAGACCTGGAACAGCCTCCCCATGCACCTCCGGACCATAACATAACGTTTATTTGTAAAGCGCATATTCACCCAGAAGGATATCTTGGTGCTGAATAGCAGATGTTTATTGTTACCCAAGTCAATGGTGCTCGTTATTTTGTCTACCTCAGAAGGATGAAAGGCTGAGTGGACCCGCTGGGATTTGGACATGTGACCACAAGGTTTAACACAGGCCCCTACAGGGGACGAATTAGTCCTCTAAGCCACCAGATTTGGGATTTGAACCTGTGACCATGAGGTAAATCACAGGCCCCCACAATGGACGCATTAGTCCACTAAACCAGCGGACCATCACCTCACTTCCCGAATTCCGACTGGCCTTCAAGCCCTGGCTGTTCGAATAAGCCTCCAGGACCTGCAAGCGCCTGGATATCCAATTGGGTGATTAGATGTGCTTTATGAATCCTGATTGATTGATTGATTGGCATACAATGCACAGATACACACAATTGGCATAGGATGAAATGACACTGAGATGACAATGAAGTGACAATAAATGTTTGGGAAGGAAAACCTGCTCTTTCATTACTTTCTAAAGATTGTAAGTGACAAGTGAGTTCAGTTGTATGAAGGAAATGTGCTTGCTGCAGCTCGGAAGCAGGGATTGCTTTACACACGTTAAAAAGGTGGATTTGCTGATGGTGCCGGCTTGGGTCAGGAGATAGCGGGTTCCACGTATACACGGTCTCTAGAT
>NW_028240792.1:0-105159 GCF_964263255.1 Lissotriton vulgaris | reverse complement strand
GTGACTGCGCGTGGATATATATATATATATATATATATATATATATATATATATATATATATATATATATATATATATATATATATATATATATATATATTCACAGAAAAAACCATAGGTTATACTCCATATATAGTTAGGAATTTGCATTTACAAAACCTTGAAAATTCAATGAAAAAAACATTGGTTTTAGGCCATATATAGTTAGGGATTTGCATTTAGAAAACCTTATTTTACTCGCATAAAACCATTGAAATTCCATATATAGTTATAAGCGCTAACTATATATCGCGCACCCGCAATCCACTGCTGATGATGTCACATATTACATCATTCATGACATGGTTAGTGACATCACTGATGACATCACTGATGACATCTCAAATGACATCACTGATGACATCACTGATTACAACATCCAGTGACTGTATGTTTCTGTAAAGTTAAAATATGTTTTACATATTGAAGAATGAGTGGATGTATAAGTGTCTGGATGAAGGATTTAGTAGGTGCAAGACTGACTGTATGAGTGAGTGATTAAATGTGTCTCACTGAGTGCATGGGTTAGTGACTAAACTGTTTTAATTTGTGCATCATTATATCTGTTGTTCTACAAACTGCTGCATATGTTGATCAGTAGCTATATGAGTAACTGTATGGGTTATTGATTGGTTGTCCAAGTATTTGTATGGGAAACTGAGTGTGTGTGTATGGGTGGCTGGGAGGTGTGTGACTCTGTACATAGATGTGTGAGTAGTTGATTCACTATATGTATAGATTCAAAACTGCATGTGGAAACAGCTGTATGGGCGGTTGACTGTGCATGAGTGTATTAGTGAGTGAATGGATATCTCAGTGCTACATGTCAAATTAAGTACATATGTAAAACACAGTACATGTGAGAGTTGACATCTATAAATAACTGTGCATAAGAGCTAGTGAATGTGTGAGTGGCTGTATGGATCATTGTGAACATGTATCAGAGATTGTATAAGAGAGTAAAGTAAATATGTGTTAGTATATGTTTGAATAAGTAAGGTGTGTATAACTGTATAGTTGAGAAAATGGAGGTGTGATTGATTTTTGGCATAACTGACTAGGTGTGTGAGTAACTCCATGGATGAGTGACTGTCTGTTTACACTGATTGTATCTAAGGTTATATTAGAGTCTGAAGAGGTTCATGGTATTATCACATGAATGATATCATCAGTGATGTGATCAGTCATGTCAAATGAGATGTTATCAGTGATGTCATCAGTGATGTCATTTGAGATGTCATCAGTGATGTCATCAGTGATGTCACTAACCATGTCATGAATGATGTAATATGTGACATCATCAGCAGTGGATTGCGGGTGCGCGATATATAGTTAGCGCTTATAACTATATATGGAATTTCAATGGTTTTATGCGAGTAAAATAAGGTTTTCTAAATGCAAATCCCTAACTATATATGGCCTAAAACCAATGGTTTTTTCATTGAATTTTCAAGGTTTTGTAAATGCAAATTCCTAACTATATATGGAGTATAACCTATGTTTTTTTCTGTGAATTTCAATGGTTTTTTAATAGCAAACATCAAAAGCTGTCAAATGTCAAGTACGTGATAGGTAAAAACGTTTTCGTGTTTATGCACGCTGATGTGCTTTGAACGCTGCCCCCCCCCCCCACTCCCCTCTTTTCTCTTAGTAGTACTCTCTCTTTGCAGATAGTGAACGGTAGTTAACGCAGACCTTTACCCCTGTTGTAATCCGTCGTACCTGCTTGTCTCTCCATTTGATTGATTATTATCCAAGCATTTACTGTTTTACAATTGGTTCTCTTTGGATCATTCTCTATTTACAAACAAGCACAAAGTCGCAATACTCTGTTTAGTCTTTGCAGATAGTGAAAAATCGTGTAAAAAAATAAAAGTAATCGAGCAAAATCAGTAGACCACTAATTCGATCTCTTTTTAACCTCGGTAAAATACAAACATTAGGAATAACCCTTCATGAGAAATACGAAAATAGTGAAATGAATTGAGCTCCACACCATGAGGGCTGCAAAACAGCTCGACTCCGCCACCCACACCGCCCAAAATAACGGCAAACCCTATGCAAATATTATAAATATACAGAACACACCACCAAAGAAACAGAATAAAACATTTTATTAAATAACTATTTACATAACTATTTTATACTTTTTATTGCCCGATCCGGCTAGCTCAATCGATCGAGCATGAAAGTCATGCACTGATAACAAGCGTTGAGAGTTTGTAGAATGATGGCTTCAGATTTTCCACATACGGTGTAGTGGCGCGAACTGGCAGGGGGCGTTTGGATTCTACCCCTTCTCCAAATAAGATTTTCATACGTGAATGTTCGTTCATGCTTTTTGTCCCTGAGTTGCTTCCATGTCACTGCCTTACATAAATGGCATAAGTCCTGGTTATTGAGTGCCATACTTCAGAGTTCTAAGCAGTTCTTGTAACACTGTTTAAACCTTATTTGCACCTGCTGCAGCTTCACTATTCAAAGTAAGTGGGGTCCATTTGTGGACCTGACTGCATTGGAAAACAATGTGATACGGTGCCTCCCTAAACCGCTTGACGGAGGCCCCCGAGGGGCGGTGAGATGGCGCGGACTGAGAGGAGGCGCTTGGCTCCTGCCCCCTCCCCAAGTCGTGTTGCCCTGGTGAGGCCTGAGATCGCCCCCGGCATAGGCGGCCGGCTCCCGGGGTCCGGCGGAATTTTTTCCCTTTTGAAGAATCTTTCATTCTGGACCTTGTCCCACAATCCGTTTCACCTGAAGACACGCTGTCGTAGGGCGCCCCTTTACCGTTTTAGTTGCCATTCCGCCCGCTTTTGGTACTCTGTGCCTCTTCCGCCATTCAGCTGTTTACCGCTCGCTCTTGCGACTACAACGTCTCGCTCACCATGTAGTTGAGTTGCTCCCGCTCTTAAGATTTGACCGAACTTTTTGGACTGCTGAAAGCGGTGGAATTCCGACCGCTGGTTGGTGGAGACATTTTGACTATATTCTGCACCTGCATTGTCGCGTAATGCGTCATATGACGCGACGCGTTAGCGCACCCGGAAGTGCTCCGGTGCGCAAGGCGCAGCTTCCCGGAAACGATCCAGAGCGCGCCGCGCAGCGCGTAACGTAAGCATAACAGGTCATGTGACTTGTTAATAAAACTTTTCATTGGTTCATTTTACTTTTCTTTTCCTAATTATGTAAGACTAGGTCATGTGACCTAAAAATAACACTTTTCATTGGATTAAAACATTTTTTTTCCCCAAACGATGAAAGCCCCACCTTGTTTCTGGATGTTTCAGACTGAAGCTGGCGTCACCATGAGAGCACCACCATCTCGTAGCTCCGTCGTGGCCATTCCGCAAGCAATCATGGCAGCCGCTCCCCACCGGAAGCCTGCGGGAGTCGAGGGCCCCCAAGACTTTTGTACAATCTTCAAGGCTGAGGGGACGCTTTCGAGAATGGAACCCAAGCCCTGGCAGACAAGCGTCCGAGTTCCAAGGTGTCCCAGGGCCATTTTACTGGACCAGGCCCAAATCCGAAGAGCCGGCCGCCATTTTAAGAGTCCTGTGGCAGCCGCCTACCGCTGCACCGCAAGAGTGGGAGCAACTCAACTACATGGTGAGCGAGACGCTGTAGCCGTAAGAGCGGGCGGTAAACAGCTGAATGGCGAATGAGGCACAGTGTAGCAAAAGCGGGCGGAATGGCGACTGAAACGATAAAGGGGCGCCCCACTACAGCAGACAAGCCTCCGCCATGTGCTTCAAAACTGCATATGTATCTCGTGATATCAAGGTTGGGCAACCAGTACAGAACAAGCAGTTACGAGTCCCATTTACACCGGCGCCATTTTGGGCGCGGCCGGGCAGGTCCAGGATCTACTGAAACATAAAAAATGAGGCTGACGTCTCTGAAGCAGTTCACGAACAGCAGGACATAGGAAATAAACATGAACTCTCTAAAGCTGTTAACTCACTGCAGAACAAAACAAGTGAACCTGAAACCTCTGGAATAATTGTCGCTCAAAAGAACAACACACAAAACTCTGTAGAGCCTGAAGAAAAAAAAACAGAAGGGCACTGTAGTTTCAGACACACTTAACACTAATGACTAAACAAAGATATCGTCTGTTTATAAAGCAGTTATCATCTTGACAGAATTGACAAAGAAGTGTACAGACACCAATGCATCAGCATTCTCGGAGATAACATCTTAAGGAACAAAGAAAGACCTGTTCACTCTTGACACCCCAGGTGCTGTGTATATTGCACTATAGTGCTGCATCGAGAAAACGGGCAACCCTATTGATGTGGATTTTTCATTATTGATTATTGTAAAGAAATGGCGACTCCCCCCTTTAGCAGATTAGCTAAATGTTTGCGTAATTTAGGCATAAAAGTTATATTATTGTTGTTGTTGTTGTTATCGTTATAGTTCTGGTTAATTTCAAAAAATGGTTAAATATATTTACAGTTTTTGTTGCGTTCGTTATATTTAAATATTAATAAAGTTTTAAAATGTAACTGTCTTGGAGTACTATATTTTTTTTAAAAATCGGGTGAATGGGGCCTTGAATCGGGTTATTGTCATGTGTGGGCTTTGCAAGTGTACTGCTACAAGATCGGACATTTCAAACTCAAATGCACGTTCTTTTTCTTACCTTTCCGAAGCATGGAGCGCAATAGCAGGCAGAGAAAGGGTGATGCACGTGTTGAACACTGCCTGGCCTGCAAATTGCTGGCAGTGCCCCCCCGCCCGCTCCTGAAAGAGGACACACACACACCGCCGCCCCGAGTACTTCACAAATCTTTAAAAGACCATGCGCTTGTTCAATGGGAAGTGGATAACATGGCTAAGAGCATTTGCTGACTAATGCATGAATATCGCTGACTTTTCAGCGATATTCATGCATTGCGGCCGTTTTTTATCGCATTTGCGATAAACCTTGCTAATAGCAAGGTTTATGTGCGATAAAATTCGCCGAAGTGCGGCGATAATTATTGTCTCTAAACAAGTTAGAGACAAAAATTACCGCTAGTTGTTGGAAATATGCCCCCGGGTTTTTCCTTGCAGGAATCGGGAAGCGAAGGACTAGCACTGAAATCAGTAGTCTCACACCTGAATCGGGAGGGTTGGCATGTCTGGATACTCTACAGCTGGAGCCATAAACTACATCCGCAGGGCTAGGTGATAGCCTAGGTCCGGCCTGGACAATCGGACACAGAGGAAGAGAAGTGTCAGAGGGTGCGGTAGTGAATAGGGTGAAAGGGAGGTGTCGAGCGGGCACAGGGTGTGATTCTCAGAGAAGAGCAGCGCAGATGGGGGAAGTATATGGCCCATGCATGAGAGAGAGAGCGGGGGTGACCATTGCGTGGGGGAGATGCGTGCGAGGGTGGGGAGCCATGCTGAGAATCGGCGGCGTGCAGAGAGTGGCCCTGGTCAAGGCATCTAAAATGGCTGCTGTGCACGACAAAATTGTGGCATTGGACAAAAACGCAAGATGGCGCAGACAATGTTTATCAATAAGGATTCATTTATAACAAAATATTTACTCGCAGTGACAAAATGGTGTTCAACACTTCCTGATTTCCATCGAATCGAACGTTAACAAACGTCACGCAGCAAAAAAAAAAAAAAAAAAAAGCTCACGCACAGAGCGGTTTTTAGCCATGTTATCCAATGGAAGGTGGATAACATGGCTAAGAGCATTTGCTGGATAATGCATGAATATCGCTGACTTTTCAGCGATATTCATGCATTGTGGCCGATGTGCGGCGATAATTTTTGTCTCTAAACAATTAAAACGAAGCACAAAATGGCGAATTCCCGTTTCGCTACCAGTTTGCGGCCCAGTTCGCGGCCCGTGAAGCGCTTCTACCGTGAAAAATCATTTTTTTTTATTTTCCCCACGGGACCCTTTAATAACCCCAACAACATTCCTAGGGGGTCAAGAGGGGTATACCTTGCCCCCTTTCAATAAATTCCCCCTTCGTTTTTCACCTCTTCTTCTCTCTCGATCCTACCGAGAGATAAGATGGCGGCCGCTCCGGACTATTTAGAATGTTGACAGACACCGGAGAGCCAATCAGCTTTCTGTTATCCAATGGAAGGTGGATAACATGGCTAAGAGCATTTGCTGGATAATGCATGAATATCGCTGACTTTTCAACGATATTCATGCATTGTGGCCGATGTGCGGCGATAATTTTTGTCTCTAAACAATTAAAACGAAGCACAAAATGGCGAATTCCCGTTTCGCTACCAGTTTGCGGCCCAGTTCGCGGCCCGGGAAACGCTTCTACCGTGAAAAATCATTTTTTTTTTATTTTCCCCACGGGACCCTTTAATAACCCCAACAACAATCCTAGGGGGTCAAGAGGGGTATACCTTGCACCCTTTCAATAAATTCCCCCTTCGTTTTTCACCTCTTCTCTCTCGATCCTACCGAGAGATAAGATGGCGGCCGCTCCGGACTGTTTAGAATGTTGACAGACACCGGAGAGCCAATCAGCTTTCTGCGCGCAAAGTTCCGTTTCGCGAAAAGTAAGCGGACCGGATCGCTGCCCGGAGCGCTGTTACAGATATATATCTTGTTTTGAACGTTAATTTCTCAAAAACTACTGGAGCACATATATTGAGACCTAGCAAAGGCACAACGGGCTAACAGTCCCTACAATTTTGCCAAGTTTCGTGCAAATCCATTCAGCCGTTCGAGCTAAAAGTGAGTCCAACCGCCCTATGGAAAAATGAATGGGAAAAACGCGTTTTGGGACCCCCCTTTTTTCTCAGCCCCCCCTTGACGAAACTCCACCAAATTTTCAGGGGCTGCTCAGAAACAAAATGTGCCATTTTCCTGAAAATTTCAGCCGATTCCGTCCTCAAACGCCAAAGTTATTAGACATCGAATTTTCAAAAATCCCATAGGGAATTAATCCTAACTATATATACCTACTGGCGATAGCCAGTAGGTAATATATATATATATATATATATATATTCACTTAAAAAAACATAGGTTTCAGGCCTTATATAGTTAGGAATTAGCATTTAAAAAACCATTGAAATTGCTCCTACATAGTTAGTTGTACTAACATCCAGACACTTGTACATACACTCATTCTTCAATATGTAAAACGTATTTAAACTTTACAGAAACACACAGTCACTGGATGATGTCATCAGTGATGTCAAATGAGATGTCATCAGTGATGTCATCAGTGATGTCATTTGAGATGTCATCAGTGATGTCATCAGTGATGTCACTGACCATGTCATGAATGATGTAATATGTGACATCATCAGCAGTGGATTGCCGGTGCGCGAAATATAGTTAGTATAACTAATTTTTTTTCCTATACGATGGAGTCCCTTCCCCGCCGGCGCAGCGGGCGGGCGGGCGCGCCGAAGGCGCGCCAAAGGCGTGCCAAAGGCGAGCCCGTCTGCGCCCGTCCGCGCCCGACCGGGTCCAGGGGCCACCCCCCCTGCTCCTTCTTTAAAAAACAGGATGTCATAACAGGGATCTGTTACTCCAACTACGTCCATCCATATCAGTAAGTTGCTGTCACCATTTTCACCCCTTGTAAACCCCCCGCCGTTGCCCTTATTGTAAAACTGAGATTATTAACCCTTCGACTAAACCCGACTTTAGAGATTACCGCATGTTCCTTCTTAACTGCAGGTCCATCCCAAAACACAGCCTAGAAATAGCCTTGCTGTTGGACGAACTCGCCCCTGACGCAATTTTCATGACCGAAACTTGGTTGACTCAAGATACCGAGCCGGACGTGGTTCAAGCCCTTATACCGGGCTACCAGATAGCCCGTTTAGATCGCCCTAAGGGAAAAGGTGGCGGTGTCGCTATTATATATAAGGACATCTATACATGTCGCTACTCCCCGGAGTCCATTGCTGACTGTGAAAGCTTATCGTTCACTATCGAATTCTCTCCCAACGGTAGTTTCACCGGTATTCTTATTTACCGTCCTCCAGGGTCATGCAAAACCTTCCAAACAGCTCTTCCCGCTGTAGTGGCAGAACTGGTCATTTTCCCCTCTAATTTTACATTGCTTGGAGACTTTAATGTCCACTTTGACAACACCTCAGACACCACCGCCATAGAAATCACAGCAAGCTTAGCTGCAATGCAATTGGAGCAATTCGTTTCATCTCCAACACATATTAAGGGACATCTTTTGGACCCGATTTTTAGTAACTGTGAATATCTCAAAGTGGGCACAATTAATCGTCTCCCCTGGACAGATCATTTTCTGGTGCCCTTTAGTTGGACCACACATAAAGCACCCTCCTCTATCCCTATTCCGTGTAAAGTACGTAACTGGCCCAAGCTTCACATAGACAACTGGTCTAACATCCTTAACACCACTAGACCCGTACTTGTCTGTGACCCTTCTGCCAGTAGTAATTTATTTGACGAATGGATTACAAGCTCTCTGGACACCGTTCTTCCCCTTCGCATATCAGGCCCAAAAAGGCAGAAAAAAACTGCGCCTTGGTACTCTGAGGAGCTTAGGGAGAGGAAACGTGTCTGTAAGAGACTGGAGAGGAGGTGGCGTATGACCTTCAATGAGGCGGATAAAGCCACTTATAGGGAAGCCATTAGGACGTACAAATCTTAAATTAAAGCCACTCAATCAGCTTTCTACAATGGAAAAATAATGATGGCTAAGTCCAAACCCAAGGAGATATATAAGATACTAAAAACCTTGACTACGATTCCATTTCCTCCGGCAGGCAACCATAATCCACTCTCCCGTTGTAATGAACTAGTCAATTTCTTTTTTCATAAGGTAAACACAATTTATCTTTCCTTCCCGGATCCGGTAACAGAATTTTCTACTCTTAACTCAGACCCAGATACAAAAATAGGAAACTCTTCTCAGAACTGCTTAGCCAATTTTACCTTGATGAATCTTGAAACACTCAGGCTCCTGATGCATCAAATAAAGTCTGGTTCTCCACTGGACTCTGCCCCCCCTAGTGCATTGATCTTGGCTGACACTGTCATTCTTCCCACAGTTCTGGAGCTTCTGAACTCTTCCATAAGGACAGGGTTGGTGCCATCGGCCTGGAAACATGCCATGGTGCGGGCACTACTGAAGAAGCCCACTCTGGATCCGGGCAATCTGAGCAACTACCGCCCGATCTCATTGCTTCCCTGGATTGCCAAAATCCTCGAGAAACATATTAACATTCTTCTGACTGAGTTTCTCGAGAGTAACCATCTGCTCAACATTTCCCAGACGGGCTTCCGCCCCAAACATGGGACGGAGACTGCCTTGTTGGCAGTGACAGAAGAGGCAAGGCAGATCTTGGATCGGGGAGGATCAGTGGCAGTGATCCTCCTCGATCTGAGCGCTGCCTTTGATACGGTAAACCATAAAATCCTCATAAACCGTCTATCCGATCTGGGAATATCAGGAGAAGCCTTGGGCTGGTTTAAGTCCTTCCTGAGTGACCGCACCTTCCAGGTGTTTGAAAGCTCAGCCGTCTCTTCAAGCAGGCCGTTGGGCTGTGGGGTGCCGCAGGGCTCTTCGCTGAGCCCTACACTTTTAATGCATATATGAGGCCACTGGCTGGGATTGTCCGTCCGCATGGTATTAACATCATTACCTATGCGGATGATACCCAGCTAGTGGTCTCCCTTGTGCGAGGGAACGACTGTCAACCACAGACCAACCTAACGACTTGCCTGGAGGAGGTTAAGCGTTGGATGACAATGTCTTGTCTGAAACTCAACGATGATAAAACGGAGCTCATGCTCCTAGGTCCTGCAGCCCCCACCACCTTGGAGCTGTTATGGCCTCTGAGCATGGGTGCTCCCCCCACTCCCAGAGATAACATAAAAAGTCTGGGAGTGTGGTTGGACAAATCGTTGACCTTCAACACTCAGGCAACCAAGGTATCAGCAGTCTGCTTTGGCCTCCTTAGGACGATCAAAAAAATCCTTCCTCTTCTTCCCTTTGAGGCCAAGCAGATAGTGATTCAAGGCTAAATTCAATCGCGCCTTGACTTCAGCAACTCCCTGTACCTCGGGGCCCTGGAGTACAGTCTGCAAAAACTACAGCGGACACAAAACTGTGCAGCCCGCACATTGCTGGGAGTCCCACGTAGAGTTTCGATAAGGCCTGGCCTAAGAACTCTACACTGGCTCCCCATTAGGGATAGAATTAAGTTCAAGACACTGTGTATTGCTCACCAAGCCTTTTGGAAAACTGGTCCAGAGATTAATCACGCCCTGATTCTACCCTACCAGCCTAATAAATCACTCCGCTCATCAAATGCCTTTTTGGCTAAAGTCCCTAGGATCTATAGAGCTAGATCAGGAGGCCGCTCTTTTGCCTATAATGCTTCCAATTTATGGAATACTCTTCCTTGTCATCTGAGAAGCAATTCCAATCTGGCGAGCTTTCGTAAACAGCTCAAGACCTTTCTGTTCAACTAAACTCTGACTTTCCCTTGATCGTCTCCCTGGAAGACACTGTTCTAGTCCTAGCGCCTGGACGCCTCAGGGCAGCTGTAGCGCTCAATAAAAACGCTTTTCATTTCATTTCATTCATTTCATTTCATTTCATTCATTTCATTATAACTAACTATATAGGAGCAATTGCAATGGTTTTTTTAAATGCTAATTCCTAACTATATAAGGCCTGAAACCTATTGTTTTTTAAGTGAATTTGCAAGGTTTTTAAAATGCTAAATCCTAACTATATAAGGCCTGAAACCTATGGTTTTTTCAGTGAATTTGCAAGGTTTTTTAAATGCTAATTCCTAACTATATAAGTCCTGAAACCTGTGGTTTTTTAAGTGAATTTGCAAGGTTTTTTAAATGCTAATTCCTAACTATATAAGGCTTGAAACCTATGTTTTTTTCAGTGAATTTGCAAGGTTTTTTTAAATGCTAATTCCTAACTATATAAGGCGTGAAACCTATAATTTTTTTTCAATAAATTTCAAAGGTTTTGTAAATGCTAATTCTATTAGCGGATAACGTTTATATATGTTATTATCCTTCTGGGACCACCTGAGCAGCCATCTTGTTTCTCAGGAGAAGTGAGGCACAAGTCAGCACAAAACAAGAGTGAAAAACGCGAAAAGGGGGCAGGTTTGAGACCCCCTGACCCCCTAGCCCTTCTCAGGGGGTCCCAGAAGGACCACCAAGTGCAAAACAAAATGTATTATTTTTTTTTAAATCACGGGGTACGCGCACGGTACACGTACTCTACGCGTACGGTGCACGTACCCCCGATTTCCTTTTTTTTTGCCCTTGGGGGTCCTTTTGGGACCCCCTGAGGAGGGTTGGGGGGTCTCTACCCTGCCCCCTTTTTGTGTTTTCCACTCTTGTTTTGGGCTCTCTTGTGCCTCAGTTCTCCTGAAAAACAAGATGGTGGCCAACACTTCCTGGTTTGGACAGTTTGGAATGTTGACAGTCGACTGCCAGCCAATCAGAAACTCGCTTGCGCACGTAAGGGTACGCGTACCGTGCGCGTACGGTGAGCGCATATAGATATATAATTTGATCAAATTCAATTTTCTCAACAACTACTGCAGGGATTTTCACCAAATATAGAAAAGGCACTACTGAATACCTGTCCCTACCATTTTGCCAAGTTTGGTGTAATTCTGTTCAGTCGTTTGAGCTGTAGCTGTGTCTAAAGGTCCCATAGAAAATGCCATTTGAAAAATTTCAAATTCTATTTTCTCAGGAACTACTGGAGGGATTTTCACCAAACATAGCAAAGGCACATCTGCATACCAGACCCTACCATTTTGCCAAGTTTGGTGTAATTCCATTCAGCCGTTCGGGCTGTAGCCGTGTCTAAAGGTCCCTAGGGAAATTAACATGGGGAAAACAAGTTTTAGGACCCCCTTTCGGCCCCCGCTTGACGAATCCCCCCGAAACTTTCAGGGAAGGAGCGGAGCGAAGCTGGCCAAAATTCTGGAAAATTACACAGATTCCTCAATCGGCGCCAAAGTTATTCCCAATAGAATGTTGAGCGCATATAGATATATAATTTGCTCAAATTCATTTTCTCAACAACTACTGGAGGGATTTTCACCAAATATAGAAAAGGCACTACTGCATACCTGTCCCTACCATTTTGCCAAGTTTGGTGTAATTCTGTTCAGCCGTTCGGGCTGTAGCCGTGTCTAAAGGTCCCATAGAAAATGCCATTTGAAAAATTTCAAATAACATTTTCTCAAGAACTACTAGAGGTATTTACACCAAACATACAAAAGGCACTGCTGCATACCAGTCCCTACCATTTTACCAAATCTGGTATAATTCCGTTCAGCCGTTTGAGCTGTAGCCTTGTCAGAATGTCCCTAGGGAAATTAACATGGGGAAAACACGTTTTGGGACCCCCCTTTTTTCTCGGCCCCCGCTTGACGTTCAGGGAAGGAGGCAAATTTAAGGAAAATTACAGGCAGATCCCTCAATCGGCGCCAAAGTTATTCCCAATAGAATGTTCGGAATTTCCTATGGTAACTAGGTCCTAACTATATATACCTACTGGCGACCGCCAGTAGGTAATATAAATATTATATATATATATATATATATATATATATATATATATATATATATATATATATATATATATATATATATATATTACCTACTGGCGGTCGCCAGTAGGTATATATAGTTAGGATTTTTTCCCTATGGCATTTCTGAAAATTCTATGTCTAATAACTTTGGCGTTTGTGGACGGAATCGGCTGAAATTTTCAGGAAAATGGCACATTTTGTTTCTGAGCAGCTCCTGGAAATTTGGGGGGGGGGTCGTCAAGGGGGGGCCGAGAAAAAAGGGGGGTCCCAAAACGCATTTTTCCCATGTTAATTTCCATAGGGCGGTTGGACTCACTTTTAGCCCGAACGGCTGAATGGATTTTCACGAAACTTGGCAAAATTGTAGGGACTGTTAGCCCGATGTGCCTTTGCTAGGTCTCAATATATGTGCTTCAGTGGATTTTGAGAAATTAACGTTTAAATCAAGATATATATCTGTAACAGCGCTCCGGGCAGCGATCCGGTTAGCGAACTTTTCGCGTATCGGAACTTTGCGATGCGAAGCTGATTGGCCCTCCGGTGTCTGTCAACATTCTAAACAGTCTGGAGCGGCCGCCATCTTATCTCTCGGTAGGATCGAGAGAGAAGAAGAGGTGAAAAACGAAGGGGGAATTTAATGAAAGGGGGCAAGGTATACCCCTCTTGACCCCCTAGGATTGTTGTTGGGGTTATTAAAGGGTCCCGTGGGGAAAATAAAAAAAAAATGATTTTTCACGGTAGAAGCGCTTCACGGGCCGCGAACTGGGCCGCAAACTGGGAGCGAAACGGGAATTCGCCATTTTGTGCTTCGTTTTAATTGTTTAGAGACAAAAATTATCGCCGCACATTGGCCACAATGCATGAATATCGCTGAAAAGTCAGCGATATTCATGCATTATCCAGCAAATGCTCTTAGCCATGTTATCCACCTTCCATTGGATAACATGGCTAAAAACTGCTCTGTGCGTGAGCTTTTTTTTTTTTTTTTGCTGCGTGACGTTTGTTAACGTTCGATTCGATGGAAATCAGGAAGTGTTGACCACCATTTTGTCACTGCAAGTAAATATTTTGTTATAAATGAATCCTTATTGATAAACATTGTCTGCGCCATCTTGCGTTTTTGTCCAATGCCACAATTTTGTCGTGCACGGCAGCCATTTTAGATGCCTTGACCAGGGCCACTCTCTGCACGCCGCCGATCCTCAGCATGGCTCCCCACCCTCGCAAGCATCTCCCCCACGCACTGGTCACCCCCGCTCTTTCTCTCATGCATGGGCCATATACTTCCCCCCATCTGCGCTGCTCTTCTCTGAGAATCACACCCTGTGCCCGCCCGACACCTCCCTTTCACCCTATTCACTACCGCACCCTCTGACACTCCTCTTCCTCTGTGTCCGATTGTCCAGGCCGGACCTAGGCTATCACCTAGCCCTGCGGATGTAGTTTATGGCCCCAGCTGTAGAGTATCCAGACATGCCAACCTTCCCGATTCAGGCGTGAGACTACTGATTTCAGTGCTAGTCTCCCGCCTCCCGATTCCTGCAAGCAAAAACCCGGGGGCATATTACCAACAACTAGCGATAATTTTTGTCTCTAACTTGTTTAGAGACAAAAATTATCGCCGCACATCGGCGAATTTTATCGCACATAAACCTCGCTATTAGCAAGGTTTATCGCAAATGCGATAAAAAACGGCCGCAATGCATGAATATCGTTGAAAAGTCAGCGATATTCATGCATTATCCAGCAAATGCTCTTAGCCATGTTATCCACTTCCCATTGGATAACATGGCTAAAACTGCTCAGGGCATTTATGAATGCGTTTATCTGGGCCCAGAACTTCTTGACTTTGACGCACCCAAAGATGAGGTGTTCAAGTGTGCCCTCCTCTTTCTTGCAGTTCCAGCAGTCGCCTGAGTCTGCTATGCCGCTTTTATGGAGCCTGGATGGGGTCCAGTAGGCTCTGTGGAGTAGCCAGTATTTTGTTTGTGCCAGTTGCGGGGTGATCTTGCTTTTTGTAGCTGAGGCCCACATTTGCGCCTGTTCCTTTTCGTTTAGCTGTCTGCCTAGGAGTGTTGCCCATGAGTTTGTTGTCTTCTTGTTTAGAGACAGGGTCGTTGGGGCGAGCAGTTTGTAGATCTTGGCAGTTTGGTGTCCTGCCGAGTTTAGCATTAGCACGTACTTGACGATGCCCGGTTCTTCTCGGGTTAGGTTTGCTCTGGTTATGGCAGTCCTCATTTATGACATGTTCAAAACAGACTTAATGTTAAACTATGTGACACTGGCGACAGGGCACGTAACAGCAAACCTGAACAGCAGGGAAGAACGAGACCTTCTAGACCTGCTCCTGACAGCAGCCCTGAAGATAATCTTAACAAACTGGAAGAACACGGCGAAAGCAAACTTCAAAACATGGATCAACTGGGTCACCTTCCTAAGAGGAGCAGATAACATCACGGGCAATCTCTCGAAAGAACACACGCCCCAAGAGCACATGTGGAAACAACTCGACGAACATTTAAAGAAGCCACACTAACCCCCCCCCCCTCTTTCCTTCTTCTTTCGTCCCTCTCTATCTCTTCAGCACTGTTGTAAGACTGCCAATGTATATGCCACTTTATTTTTCAATAAAAATCTTTTAAATCAAAAAAAAAAAACTGCTCAGGGCAGGTGTTAGGTTTTGGAGATATTCGCGCTTAGCGCGAATATCTCCAAAAGTTGGTAATAGGAGATAGCGATGGTTAGGGACTGTTTCCAGTCGCTAAAATCTTGGCACGCCCACTTTGCATGTCATTAGTGATAAATATCACTGATATGCATAGCGGGGCCCAAGATGGTCGCTATCTCCTTTTAGCTGTCACTAACTGGTGTTAGCGACAGCTTGGTAATAGGGAGATCATTTTATCTCTTTTTTTTTTGGCTTTTAAAGCCAAAAAAGCGGAAATAACCCCCCTTGATAATATGCCCATGATTTCTCGGGGGTTTCAGCTGACAGGGCTTGGTATTGTGTTACGTGCTAATTCTTCCAGGAAACGTCAGAGGGTCGATGCAGGGGTTCTAGAAGGGGTGATAAACCATTTAAGCCTCATGAAGAAGCGCATGGTCTTTTAAAGATTTATGAAGTACTCGGGGCGGCGGTGTGTGTGTGCCCTCTTTCAGGAGCGGGCGGGGGGGGCACTGCCAGCAACTTGCCAGGCCAGGCAGTGTTCAACACGTGCATCACCCTTTCTCTGCCTGCTATTGCGCTCCATGCTTCGGAAAGGTAAGAAAAAGAACGTGCATTTGAGTTTGAAATGTCCGATCTTGTAGCAGTACACTTGCAAAGCCCACACATGACAATAATCCGATTCAAGGCCCCATTCACCCGATTTTTTAAACATATATAGCACTCCAACAAAGTTAGATTTTAAAACTTTATTAACATTTAACTATAATGAACGGAACAAAAACTGTAAAAACATTTAAACATTTTTCACCTAAAAGAGCAACAATGGTCAGAAGCTGTCTTTTGTGCGAATAGTCCCAAGGCAGCACAACGTGCAGAGTTCTGGACGGCACCCAGGTGATGTCGCCTGGGTGCCGCACTGGTTTTGGTATCCTACAATGCTGCTCCGAAAATTGGCGTGGGGCGTCCCGGGTGGTGCGGGGGGAGGCGTCGTCAGTAGCGGTCTGTTGTGCGAATAGTCCCAAGGCAGCAGAACGCGCTGAGATGTTGATGGCACCCAGGTGATGTCCAGTAAACTGCCGCACTGGTTTTGGTATCCTACAATGCTGCTCCGAAAATTTGCGTGCGGCGGCCCGGGGGGGGGGGGGGGGGGGCGCGTGGGGGAGGCGGCGTGAACGGGCCTCCCCAGGTGGCGGCCATCCAGCTGAGTTGCGCCCGCTCTTGCGGCTACAGCGTCTCGCTCACCATGTTGTTCAGTTGCTCCCACTCTTGCAGTGCAGCGATAGGCGCCTGCCACATGACTCTTAAAATGGCGGACGGCTCTTCGGTTTTGGGCCTGGTCCACTGAAATGGCCCTGGGACACCTTGGAACTCGGACGCTTGCCTGCTAGGGCTTGGGCTCCATTCTCGAAAAGCGTCCCCTCAGCCGTGAAGATTCTACAAAAGTCTTGAGGGCCCCCGACTCCCGCAGGCTTCCGGTGGGGAGCGGCTGCCATGATTGCTCGCGGAATGACAACGACGGAGCCACGAGATGGTGGTGCTCTCATGCTGACGCCAGCTTCAGTCTGAATGATCCAGAAACAAGGTGGGGCTTTCATCGTTTGGGAAAAAAAAATGTTCTAAACCAATGAAAAGTGTTATTTTTAGGTCATATGACCAAGCCTTCCATCTTTAGGAAACCAAAAGTAAAATGATCCAATGAAAAGTTTTATAAACAAGTCACATGACCTGTTATGCGGCATAGGGCTACAAAAAGCGTAGAAAATCCGTTGGCACGTGAGGCGGCGTCAGTAGCGGACCGATGTGCGAATAGGCCGAAGGCAGCACAACGCGCTGAGATGCGGATGGCACCGAGGTGGTGTCAAGCAAATTGCCGCACTGGTGTGGCCATCCTACAATGCTGCGCCGAAAGACGGCGTGTCCAGCTGAGTTCCGGTCACTCTTGCGGTACAGTGAGTCGAACGTGCCGAGATCCGGATGGCACCGAGGTTGTGTCCAGCAAGTTGCCGCACTGGTGTGGCCATCCTACAATGCTGTGCCGAAAGTCGGCGTGGGGTGCCCCGTTGGCTTATGAGGTGATGTCAGTAGTGGACCGATGTGTGAATAGGTCGGAACCAGCACAAGGCGCCAAGATCCGAATGGCAAGTCCTGGATATTGAGTGCCATAGTTGAGAGTTCTGAGCAGTGCTTGTAAGACTATCTGAAGCTTATTTGCACCTGCTGCAGCTTCACTGTTGCCCAAGGTGGTGTCCAGCAAATTGCTGCAGTGGTGTGGCCATCCTACAATGCTGCGCCGAAAGACGGCGTGTCCAGCTGAGTTCCGGTCACTCTTGCGGTACAGTGAGCCGAACGCGCCGAGATCCGGATGGCACCGAGGTTGTGTCCAGCAAGTTGCCGCACTGGTGTGGCCATCCTACAATGCTGCGCCGAAAGACGGCGTGACCAGCTGAGTTCCGGTCACTCTTGCGGTACAGTGACTCGAACGCTCCGAGATCCGGATGGCACCGAGGTGGTGTCCAGCAAGTTGCCGCACTGGTGTGGCCATCCTACAATGCTGCGCCGAAAGTCAGTGTGGGGTGCCCCGTTGGCTTATGAGGTGATGTCAGTAGTGGACCGATGTGTGAATAGGTCGGAAGCAGCACAAGGCGCCCTGCACTGTTGAGCTTTTTTCAATGCCTGTTTTTTGTTGTTTCCCCTCCATCAAAAACAAAAAAAAAATATAAAAGTGTGCAAAAATACAAAAAAATGTTTCGAAAAGCAGTGCTTGTAAGACTGTCTGAAGCTCTTTTGCACCTGCTGCAGCTTCACTATTGCCCTGGTGTGGACAAAGATCGCCCATGACTTAGGCTGATTGAGAGTTTGTAGAAAAATGGCTTCAGATTTTCCACATATTACTCTTCAACATTCTTCCTAAATGTAACAATGTGAGACTCACTAGGAGAACGGCTGTTTATCTTTCCTTTCAAAATGCTGCCAACAATATTTTCTGAATGGAAGACACCATCTTGTAGCATAAAGGGCCGAAAGGGGTTCTGATCTGGCCGATTGTTGGTGGAGACATTTTGACTATATCTTGGACCTGCTCGGCCTCGCCCAAAATGGCGCCGGTATAAATGGGACTCGTAACTCCTTGCCCGCAAATGTATATCTAGAAAATTTTATTGTAAGTGGCCCTGTCTTATTTTAATTACAAAATGTACGTCCACCGATTCCGCAACTGTTAGACACCTTAGTTCTTGCAACCTAATGGCCCGCTCGTTACGTTCCTCTACAGTGTAAATGTCTCCTCATCATATACGATTTCAGTTTGCTCCGTGGCCGGCCCAGGTGGTTATAGGCCCGTATTTGTATACTGACATTTTCACAATAAAGGTTTTTAAATCAAACACGGTAGTAGTATTTACATTGGTAAAGTTTTTACTTTTAGTCACTGTTTTCGAATCAGTAAAAGGCAAGTGAAATAAAGCAGTCCAATTACATGACGGATAAAAGGTATAATATGTAGGAACGTAGTAAAGATAAATGGTCAAGGGCAGTTGTGTTTTCCACTCCTGCAACATAAAGTGATCGATAAGAATCTGATAATCAGGCGTATCGGCGACTAAGACAGCAGGCCCAGTCTCTTTTACTCAACGGCTCCGTCATGGAACGAAGAAACGCCCTTTTTCTCGAAAAAGGAATATATTTTACTTGCAGGACAGTTGTAAATTTTCCGGGAAAGTACATTAGCCTGGAATATTATAACATATATGTTTAAAAAAAAATAATGTTCGAAAAAAATAAAAAGCGTAATTTTTAGGTCATATGACCAAGCTTTTCATCATTAAAATAACAAAAGTAAAATGAACCAATGAAAAGTTTTATTAACAAGTCACATGACCTGTTATGCTTACGTTACGCGCTGCGCGCCGCGCCCCGGATCACTTCCGGGTGCGCTAACGCGGCGTGTCATATAACGCATTACGCGACAACGTAGGTCAAGAATATAGTCAAAATGTCTCCACCAACCAGCGTTCGGAACACAACCCCTTTCAGCAGTCCAAAAAGTTCTGTTAAATGACAACAGAGTGGACAGGCAACAAGAACCATCAGTCAAAGAGGGGAGGGCAAGTTCTTCTCTTCCGGGTCATGTTGGGGCGCTACCGGAACTGATCGAATTGGTAGTCTACAGTGTTTCTGGATGTTTCAGACTAAAGCTGGCGTCAGCATGAGAGCACTACCATCTCGTAGCTCCGTCGTGGCCATTCCATGAGCAATCATGGCAGCCGCTCCCCACCAGAAGCCTGCGGGAGTCGGGGGCCCCCAAGACTTTTGTAGAATCTTCACGGCTGAGGGGACGCTTTCGAGAATGGGACCCAAGCCCTATCAGGGAAGCGTCCGAGTTCCAAGGTGTCCCAGGGCCATTTTAGTGGACCAGGCCCAAAACCGAAGAGCCGGCCGCCATTTTGAGAGTCCTGTGGCAGCCGCCTATCGCTGCACCGCAAGAGCGGGAGCAACTGAACTACATGGTGAGCGAGACGCTGTAGTCGCAAGAGCGGGCGGTAAACAGCTGAATGGCGGAAGAGGCACAGTGTAGCAAAAGCGGGCGGAATGGCAACTAAAACGGTAAAGGGGCGCCCCACTACAGCGTGTCTTCAGGTCAAACGGATTGTGGGACAAAGTCCAGAATAAAAGAGTCATCAAAAGGCAAAAAGTTCCGCCGGACCCCGGGAGCCGGCCGCCTATGTCGGGGGCGATCTCAGGCTACACCAGTGCTATAAGACTTGGGGAGGGGGTCGGAGCCAAGCGTCTTCTCCGAGTCCGTGTCATCACACCGCCCCTCGGGGGCCTCCGTCAAGCGGTTTAGGGAGGTACCATATAACATTGTTTTCAAATGCAGTCAGGTCCACAAACGACCCTCACTTACTTTGAGAATAGTGAAGCTGCAGTAGGTGGAAATAAGCTTCAGACAGTCTTACAAGCACTGCTTTTGTAAACATTTTTTGTTTTTTTTGTATTTTTGCACAGTTTTATATTTTTTTTTTGTTTTTGATGGAGGGGAAACAACAAAGCACAGGCATTGAAAAAGGCTCAAACTCAGAACTCTGAACTATGGCACCCAATATCCAGGACTTTCCATCCGGATCTTGGCGCCTTGTGCTGCTTCCGACCTATGCACACATTGGTCCACTACTGACATCATCTTATAAACCAACGTTATGTAAATAGTTATTTAATAAAATGTTTTACCCTGTTTCTTTGCTGGTGTGTTGTCTATATTTTTAATATTTGCATAGGGTTTGTCGTTATTTTGGGCGGGATGGGTGACGGAGCCGAGCTGTCTTGCAGCCCTCATGAAATCAATCAAATGGAGAGACAAGCAGGCAGGACGGATTACAACGGGGGTAAAGGCCTGCGTTAACTACTCTTCACTATCTGCAAAGAGAGAGTACTACTAAGAGAAAAGAGGGGAGGGGGGCAGCGTTCAAAGCACATCAGCGTGCATAAATACGAAAATGTTTTTATCTATCACGTACTTGACATTTTAAAGCTTTTCATATTTGCTATTAAAAAACCAATGAAATTCACAGAAAAAACCATAGGTTATAGTGGATATATAGTTAGGAATTTGCATTTACAAAACCTTGAAAATTCAATGAAAAAACCATTGGTTTTAGGCCATATATAGGTAGGAATTTGCATTTACAAAACCTTGAAAATTCAATGAAAAAACCATTGGTTTTAGGCCATATATAGTTAGGGATTTGCATTTACAAAACCTTATTTTACTCGCATAAAACCATTGAAATTCCATATATAGTTATAAGCGCTAACTATATATCGCGCACCCGCAATCCACTGCTGATGATGTCACATATTACATCATTCATGACATGGTTAGTGACATCACTGATGACATCACTGATGACATCTCAAATGACATCACTGATAAAATCACTGAAAACATCTCATTTGACATGACTGATAACATCACTGATGATATCATTCATGTGATAATACCATGAACCTCTTCAGACTCTAATATAATCTTAGATACAATCAGTGTAAACAGACAGTCACAGACTGTCACTCATCCATGGAGTTACTCACACACCTAGTCAGTTATGCCAAAAATCAATCACACCTCCATTTTCTCAACTATACAGTTATACACACCTTACTTATTCAAACATATACTAACACATATTTACTTTACTCTCTTATACAATCTCTGATACATGTTCACAATGATCCATACAGCCACTCACACATTCACTGGCTCTTATGCACAGTTATTTATAGATGTCAACTCTCACATGTACTGTGTTTTACATATGTACTTAATTTGACATGTAGCACTGAGATATCCATTCACTCACTAATACACTCATGCACAGTCAACCGCCCATACAGCTGTTTGCACATGCACTTTTGAATCTATACATATAGTGAATCAACTATTCACACATCTATGTACAGAGTCACACACCTTCCAGCCACCCATACACACACACTCAGTTTCCCATACAAATACTTGGACAACCAATCAGTAACCCATACAGTTACTCATATAGGTACTGATCAACATATGCAGCAGTTTGTAGAACAACAGATATAATGATGCACAAATTAAAACAGTTTAGTCACTAACCCATGCACTCAGTGAGACACATTTAATCACTCACTCAATCAGTCAGTCAGTCATGCACCTAGTAAATCCTTCAACCAGACACTTATATATCCACTCATTCTTCAATGTGTAAAACATATTTTAACTTTACAGAAACATACAGTCACTGGATGTTGTAATCAGTGATGTCATCAGTGATGTCATTTGAGATGTCATCAGTGATGTCATCAGTGATGTCACTAACCATGTCATGAATGATGTAATATGTGACATCATCAGCAGTGGATTGCGGGTGCGCGATATATAGTTAGCGCTTATAACTATATATGGAATTTCAATGGTTTTATGCGAGTAAAATAAGGTTTTCTAAATGCAAATCCCTAACTATATATGGCCTAAAACCAATGGTTTTTTCATTGAATTTTCAAGGTTTTGTAAATGCAAATTCCTAACTATATATGGCCTAAAACCAATGGTTTTTTCATTGAATTTTCAAGGTTTTGTAAATGCAAATTCCTAACTATATATCCACTATAACCTATGGTTTTTTCTGTGAATATATATATATATAAAACACACGCTGAGATGGCGTGCTTCTGCCTCTCCGGACGGCGGGCTCCCGACGGGGTTCGCCAGCCCCTAATATGAACACACTCCTGGTTTAGTCACCTTATTCGTGAAATAACCAGAGTCAGGGCCCCAATGTAGTAAACGGTGCTTTAGATTTATTTCGGCAAAGAAAAAACCCAACGCGTTTCGAGATCAGCCGATCTCTTGCTCACGGGTGGAGCTTAACAGTACCATCATTCTTTTAAATTTACATACCGTGTTTACACATTCACACGTGATCAGTAGACATAAAGAAGTTATTATGTTTTTGCACTGTCCTTAACGATTTTAAATTCATTAGAAATTTCCTTTAACATTTATATCATGTTATTTTGCAGGAAAGGATGGATTACAAGTTATATTACCCAAGGCAACAAATTTACAAGGTAACAGTGAACTCAAGGCACATTAATGTTTAAATTTGCTAGTTACAAAAATACAATGTTTCAAGATGCCGCCCAAGTGGGCTGCTATTCAATGGCAACAATGTTCATCACGCCCCAGTGGGCTTGCAATGCTTGTCAGTGTTAATGCACACACACAACAATTCCATAGAGTCCTTGGTTTCAAATACCGCCCATGTGGGCTTAAGTCACATAGCTCAATTTCGCCATAACGGTAACTCCAAAAATTCCGCCCCAGTGGGCTAGATCAAAACTGTCATTCAATTCCTGTAAAAAAGAGAGGACATTGCTACTTTTAACAAATTAATCCTTATCAGATCCGTGTTTTCAATTAAAACATTTTTAAAATTATCGAATTCAGTTACATAGTAAGCAGCAGCTACTGTACACACCATACATGACTCATTTCAGTTCTGGAGGTGAATTGCTAACTCTTCCCCCAGATTATGTCCCACAGGCTGCATTGTGTTATACATTATAATGTATTTAGATTCCAATTTCCTTAGCTCCAACCACCTGTTCCCACCTCTCTCACTGTTCTCAACACCGTCCAGTACATAACATTTCATCAAATTGGGGTTCTTGTTATGTTCTTCGGCAAAATGCCTGGCTACAGGATATTGCTGATTCACATTTCTGATAGCCCTTTGATGTTCAAGTATTCTCAATTTTGCTTGCTTTGTGGTGCAGCCTATATAGAATTTATTACACGGACATTATAGTGCATAAATAACATATTCAGTATTACAACTGAGATGTTTAGTTATCTTATGTGCACAACGGTCTTTAGACAACTGTAGTGTTTTACAATTATTGCTGTATCTACAGGCTTTGCACCTACGACAAGGAAAAAATCCCTGTATAGTGTTAGACTTCTGGCTCTCTTTTATCAGTGTAGTACTTAGTACATCTTTTAAAGATTTGGCTTTCCTGAAGGTCAGTGAAGGGGTATCATGAATAAATTCTTTTAAATCCTTATCTAACCATAGTATATCCCAGTACTTGCCCAAACCTCTTCGCAACCTCCATGACTGGCCATCATAATTGGTAATGAATCGTATTTTTTCCTCTTTTTCATGTTGTTTAGGGATCAGCAGATCATTTCTGTCCATTGTATCTACTCTTACTACAGCCTGCTGGATAACCTTTTGACTGTAGCCCCTTTCAGAAAATCGATCCACCATTATTTTGCTCTCTTTTGAGAAGCTCTCAACAGAACTGCAGTTCCGCTTGGCTCTAATTAACTCGCCTAATGGTATACTACGTATTAGGCTGGGAGGGTGGCAACTACCCGCATGGAGGAGACTATTACCTGCGGTGGATTTCCGAAATAGGGAGCTATTCAAGATTCCCTGATTGA
This sequence comes from Lissotriton vulgaris, assembly GCF_964263255.1. Lineage (NCBI taxonomy): Eukaryota > Metazoa > Chordata > Amphibia > Caudata > Salamandridae > Lissotriton > Lissotriton vulgaris. Next base: position 80,920 of record NW_028240792.1, on the reverse strand, counting down.
CCTCAAGTCTTATATCCAAAAACTCCAACTGTTCTTTGTTGATAACACTGGTAAATTGCAGATTGAGGGAGTTCTGGTTCAGGATGGATTCAAATTCTTTTAATTGGTCAAGTGTGCCCTTCCAAATACAGAAGATATCATCAATATATCTCCTCCAGAGGATGACGTGGGTACTGAAGTGGGAGATTTTATTCACCACTAGCTCCTCCCACCAGCCTAGATAGAGACATGCCAGGCTGGGGGCAAAGCAAGTACCCATCGCCACCCCCCTGGTTTGTTTAAACATTTGTTTGTCGAAGATGAAGAAGTTGTTGGTCAAACATTCCCACATCATATCTAGAAGCATGTTAGTATGTGATAAATGAGAGATAGATCTCTCCTTCAGATAGTATTTACAGGCCTCTACACCTAAATCTTGGGGAATACTGGTATATAGACTGGTGATGTCAAAGCTCACCAACCAATATTCGGGGCTCCATGTGATGTCTTTGATAATTCTCAGGAAATCTGAAGAATCCCTCACATATGAGGGCAGACTAAGGACAAAGGGTTGCAGAAAGTAGTCTATATATCTGGAGGTGTTCTCATAAAGACTCCCCACAGATGAAACAATCGGCCTGCCGGGAGGTGTCTGGAGGTCTTTATGCAATTTCGGCAATAAATATAATGCAGGTATTTTTGGATCTTTTACAAGGAGGTAATTATATTCTTCATCCTCTATTATCCCCCTTGCCTTCCAATCACTCAGTTTGTTCCAATATGCTTGTTTTTTACCATTGTACTCTTCCCTGGTAGCTTTTACATAATTGCTCTCATCTGCCAATTGCCTTAAACCTTCCTTTAAATACATATCAAGCGGCCAGACTACCACAGTACCACCCTTGTCACTGTTTTTAATGACCACATCCACCCTCCAGAAAAAAAAAGATATTCGCAATATATAACACAGAGCAGAAAAACACAAAGTAGTAATATTAAATAGCTACTCACCAGGCCCCAGGACCTCCACTCCTAGCAGGTCCAGCAGGTCCTGCTCCCGGTCCAGGATATCAGACCACCGGTGAGTCAGCTGGTTATCGGTGCACCGGACACCAGAGCAGCAAAGCACTGCCCTGCGCACCTTTCCCCACCGCTGGCGACACTCCCAGAGTTTGTACCCAGGCCTGCCGCCTGCTGCCACGGTTAAGGGTAGGTGGTGCTGGACAAAAAAAACAAGTGCGGCCACCTCCGCCTCACTGAATGTGGCCCGTGGCTGCACCCCATGTGGGCGCCGCCTTCTGCAGGGAAGGCAGTTGCGGCTGCGAGCAGCTTTGCCCTTGCCCTTTCCCTTGACCTTTCACTTGCCCATGGTTCTGGGACTGGGGGGGGGGGATGGGAAGGAATTAGAAAAGTAAGTAAAAGAAATGAAAAAAGCAAGTTATAGGAAAAGAGTGCAAAAGTAGTAGAAAAAGTCACAAAAAGTAGAAAAAACTCAAAATATAGAATCAGTAAAATAGAGACATAGATAATAAATAAAAAATGTTTTAAAAAGTGTACAGAAACAAAGGAATGCAAAGATAGAGGGAGGATAATAAAGCAGACCCAGAACCATAGCAATAGAGTGAAAAACAAGATGGCTGCTCCCATTGTGACTGCATGGGCAAGTTTGTGCGATATTTCCCACCCGAGCACGCAAAAAGCGCTGCAAACACGAAATACGCGTTCCTGAACAGGAAATACTCATCGCGAACGGGCGGGAGCACGCAATACATGACCCGGAACAGGAAATAAGCATAACTAATGGGCGGGACAATTGAAACACAAGATGGCCACACCCATTAGTGACCGCATGGGCAAGTTAGTGAGATATTTCCCCACAAGCACGCAAAAACACATCGCAAATGGGCTGGACAAGCAATTCTGCATTTTCGCAGAATTTCTGTAGATTTGCAGAGAATTTTTACTGTTTCGCGGAACTTTGCGTAATGGGACTACGCAAATTCCACCCACCCTTAGGTGAGTGGATATGTGAGTGGCTGTATAGGCGAATAAGTGGGTGCGTGAGTAGCTCTATCGGTGAGTGTGTGGCTGCAAGAGTGGCTGTATGGTTAAGTGACTTGTATGAGTAGCGGTAAGGGTGAGTGAGTAGTTATGTGAGTGGCTACATGAGTGAGTGGGTGGGTGTATCACTACTTATTAATTCCTGTAAACTCCTGGTGTCGCCATAGAAAGAAAAGAAACAACAACACAGGGAGACCCCTATTAGTCATGGAGGCCCAGGGACCATTGGTATACACCATGACTAAACAATAAACCAGGCTCACAAAATACCTTATTCGTGGGTCAGGGCAAATCAAAAACCCATCTCCGAGCACTCGCAGTAGCAAACATCCGCGTAGTCGAGTGAAACTAGATTCACTCGGTGATCCATAAAGAGCGCGATGACGTCACACGTGGTGCGTCTCAGGTGAATGGGGTAGAAAACGGACTACTCGCCTGAACTGCAGTGCGACTATGCAGGAAACAAAAGGGAAGGACTTCTTCTGCAGTAAAACAACCAGCGGAGCAGACAAATTCACCCCTGCGTCTAATTCGAAGTGCATAGAGAACCACAGGTAAAAGAAAATTACACTCCCACAACAACTATCCCAACAACACAACAATTATGAATTGCAATAACACAAAAAGAAACAATCCGGTAATTTTTATGGTGGAAAGAGATACAAAGTAGAGAAAAAACTAAATAAAGTCTCCCATCACCACATCGGCGCAAAAATGTATTAAGGCACTGCATATTCACATTTAGATTCACACTCTATTGTCAGTATTTTGAAAACATACGATGAACAGTCTGGCGGTCGAATATATAATAGCCCACCTTTATTTATATTATAGAGCAATATCCTAACACCTAAGGGGATATTCTACTACAGGGGATAGCAACCCGTTAAGGGGCTCACCCACGGGTCCAAGGAAAATATTATTCCGATAAGATATAAACCTTCAGCACCAAATAGGGAACAATGAGTCAGGGAGCCTATTGTTAAATACTTACAGCCAAGGCTGCTCCTCGGAGCTAAGAAATCATCCTGTCAGTTAGTTAAGTTACAAAAATACATCCAGCCAAGGCTACTCTTCAGAGAAAAGGAGTCATCCTGTCAGTTAAATCAATGCCCACAATTCATCACGATCATTTAATCCATTCGTGGTGGTGTGGTATCTCTCAATTAGCCTTGCCTCTGTGCGATTCAATTTAATTTCTAGGTCTCCTCTATTCTTAGCCACAACTACCACTGGTACTGACCAAGTCAAGTCATCCTCGCTGTGCCCAGCTTCAATGTAATGTTGCACTAGTGGGGCCCGATGGTCTTGCACCTAATGCGCGACTTATGTTGGCCAATCCGCATTTTAACTGCTTGCGTTGTCTGGCCTATGTAGGCTAAATTGCAGGGGCAAAGCACTACATACACAACATTTTTTGTGTTGCAGTTGGAAAAAGCACGCATCGTGTGGGTCCGGCCATTGATCACAATGCTCTTCAAATCTTTTGAATTCGGACAAACCGCACAATTCATGCAACGGTAATGCCCTATTAATGCTGGCAGGCCTAACAGGCTCCTGGTATCTTTTTTGACTGCTGGTTCTCTGCTTGCTCTAACTAGATGTTGTTTTATGTTTTTTCCTTTACGAAAAGCAAAGAGTGGTTTAGGGATATTCAGGTGCTCAATAAGCCTCCAGTTTTTTAGGATAATCTGCTTAACTTTATTTGCTTTTGAATTGAAAGTCAGAACGCAAGTCATTAAAGTATTTTAATTTTTTTCTTCTTTCGGGGTCAGCAAGGTTTCACGGGCGTATACCAGGCTCTTTTTACGGCTGCTTTAGCCAATTTCCTAGGGTAGCCTCTGGAGCATAATTTATTCAAAAGGATTTCTGCGTTGTCGAAGTAGTCATACTTGTTTGAACAATTACGACGGATTCGCAGAAACTGCCCATAGGGCAAGTTCTCTTTGAGGTTCCTCGGGTGGCCGCTGGTAAATTCCAATAGAGTTTTTCTATTGGTTGGTTTGGCAAAGAGGCTCACCTCCAAATGGCCATTGGCATTAAAGATCCAAAGATCTAGAAAATTGATTTTATCTTTACTAAAGTTGACCGTAAACTTTAGATCAGGCGTACATGTGTTAAGCCATCCGTAAAAACGGTCCAGTTCTTCACTATTGCCGTTCCAAATTAGGAATATGTTGTCGATGAAACAAACCCACCTCGACAAGTGTTGCCAAAATGGGTTCGCCTCACCGAAGCCATATCTCCCCTCAAATCTTTCCATGACGAGGTTAGCTATCTCGGGGGCAAAACAACACCCCATTGCTATCCCCTTCAGTTGTAAGTATAACACCCCTTTGAAAGAAAAGAAACACTTTTTTAGACAAATTCTTGCCAGGTCCAGGATGAATTTGGTCGGTACCTGGTGTGGCCTACTTCTCTGATCTAATACTAGTTCCATCAACAGCAGTGCTTCATCCTGCGGTATGTTTGTATAAAGGCTCTTGATGTTGAAGGAGACCAACAACTGCTGGTCTCCATCGAACTCCGAGTTTTCAATCTTATGGATACAATCCATAGTGTCCCTTATATAAGCCTGTGTGGTACATACAAATGGCTTGAGGAATGTGTCTATATATTTGGCTAAGGGCTCAAGCATCGACCCACATGCCGCAATGATTGGGCGTCCTGGAGGTTTAGCAGCATCCTTGTGTACTTTCGGAAGTACATATAGATTTGGAATTTTCTGCATGGAGGTATTCAGATATTCATATTCTTTTTTACCCAAAAATCCACGATCTAATGCTTCCGTTGTAAAGTGTAAGATCTTCGCTCTTAGTATAGTCGCAGGGCTGTCTTGAATTTTACGGTAATGCATAGGATTACCAAGTTGTCTTAACACTTCATTGTCATACTCATCACAATCCCACACAACAATCCCCCCACCCTTGTCAGCAGTTTTTATTACTGTCAGGGGGTTGTTACCTAAGTTGACTAGTGATAACTGTTTTTCTCTATTGAAGTTGGGTTTAAAGGAGATTTTTTTCATACTCAGCTTATCTATTTCTCTCAAGACTTCATTTTCAAACAAAACAATTTCATCTGGCATACTTGCACTGTCCGGGCAGAAGGTGGATTTTAATTTCAAACCACTTACATTCCATTCCACATTCTCTTCTTGTTCTGAAAAATAGGTCTTAAGTCTAATTTTTCTTAGAAACTGTAAGACTTCTATCTCAGTGTCAACCAGGTCTTGTACAACCAAAGGGACAAAAGAGAGACCCTTTTGAAGAACTTTCAATTCTAAAGGGGACAAAGATTGTTTAGAAAGATTGTAAATAGGTATTGCTTCCATATCATTTGTTATAGGGGGCAACAAGAAAAGAACAATCCCTGAGTTGTCCACTGTATCTACCGCATGTAGACCCTTTGCCTGGTTTGAAACAAATTCTTGTCCTGGACCGGCGGTGGTTGTAGGAAGGGTTGAAAAGGTTGGAACTGTGGTTGTCTCCATCCCCTTCTGAACCCCCTGCCTCAACATCCCCCTCTGTCTAAAAAAGGTGGCGGGCCTTGTGGGTACTGATAGAAGGGTTGGTAATGTTGGTACGGTTGATAATAAGCTCCTCCACTCTGGTTCAAATCAGAAGAAGAATCGGAAAAGGTTAAGAACCTTGTCCGTGATTTCCCCTTGTATTGGGAATTTAATGCCCCTGGATTAGTGTTTTTGAAAAAGTCTTCTTTCAGGTAAAGATAAACTTGCTCTTGATTAAAGTTTTTTATATCCTTACTCAGTTTTGTTGTTTTCAAATTAACCGTATTTGTTTTGAAATCAGCTAGAGTTTTTTAATACTTTCCAAAAGGCCTTTAGCATCAGCTATGGTGGAATCTCCCTCTATCTCCTCCTCCAATCTCTTTATTTCCTTCAATTCTTCTTCACTAATCCGTAAAGCAGTATTTATCGATAGGACTATCCAGTCCTGGGAACACTTAGTTCCAACTCCACTGAAATCAATTAGATACGGGTAATCCTGGAGAAAGATAACCAGGATATTTTTCACCTGAAACCCCACAGGTATAGGGCCAGATGTAGCAAAATCAGAAATACCGACTCTTAATTACCGAATTTTACCGATTCAGTAATTAAGAGTAGGTATTTCTAATGTAGGTACCAATTCGGTAAATTTTACCGAATCGGTAAAAATCGGTATTTACCGATTCGGTAAATACCGAATCGGTATTTGCTATTGAATCCTATGGGCCTTGAAGCCCATAGGATTCAATATCAAATACCGATTCGGTATTTACCGAATCAGTAAATACCGAATTTTGCAAGGGTGCAGGGGGTGTCACTTTGACACCCTCTGGCACCCCTTTTAAAGGCTTGTGTGCCATGTGGTACACATACATGCCCTAAGGGGGCATGTGCATGTACACCTGAATCGGTATTTTACCATGCAATTGTATTGCATGGTAAAATACCGATTTTCAAAGCCCTGTGTCAATGTTAAAATTGGCACCTACATACCAAACATGTATTTTCAGTAATTTTACCGACCGGTATATTTACCGATTCGGTAAAATATACAGAATCGGTAATTTTACCGATTCTGTAATTTTACCGATTCGGTAAAATTACCGATTCAGTAAAATTACCGAAAATGCATGTTTTTTATCCCCCTACATCTCCATGGCCATTTACCGGTCGGTAACGGCCGAATTCGGCCGTTACCGGCCGGTAAATGGCCAAAATCTCCCACCTACATCTGGCCCATAGTATTTTTCTTTAAATACCCTAACAACACTTCAGCATGCAACTGTGTCCGGGTATTTTTCTTTCTCAGTTGGATTAGTCTCTCTCCTTTATCCGAACTTAATGGTCTATCGCCCACTAGATCGGCTCCTAGCAGAGATGGTATCTGTTTAAGTCTATTAATTTCCTCATCCGTAAAGCTTACCAAATGGGGTTCTGACATATTTCATGCACATACAACTGTTCATCAAGTTATACTGGAAAAAAACTGTTCATACAATCAATAAAATGAATCCAATCTGACATATAAATCCACTACATCAAGCTGATTGAATTGTCACAGAACAGGGAAAGTACAAAGTACGGCAAAGGCACAGTGAGTAATCACACATACAACAACATCAATATATATATTACATCAAATGTACATGAACCACCCAATCAAGAGACCCCGTATAAACAAAAAGGGATTAACACACAAATTAGCTTCTTTATAAACAGTATCTACAAGAAAAACAATAACCCTCACACTTAACAAAGTGTAAAGAAATACTAGAAAATTATGAAGGGTTTCTGCCCAAATCACCCTCCCATACCTGAGCAAAGGACATCAAAAAGATGAAAAAGTAGAAAAAGGAGGTACTGAGGGATCAATTCAACATTTAATTCTTAAACAAGATATATTTAATTATCCTGTTATTTACAAATATTTGCAATAAATCAAATTTCACAAGTTGTAAGGACATGTATATGCGTCACAAGACTGGGTGGCACACAAAAACAAAGTATTATTGAATTATAAAACATACAATATATATACATCACACATTAACAATATATACACTACATATACAACAATGTACCCTACGAAAAATAAAGATAAACTTCTCACAATATCCACTCCTAACTTAGAGTGATATACATCAAAGAAGGAAATCCTGGCAAAAGGCAGGAAGAGCTTTGTAAACTACTAAGATGGGCGTGGCCAAATGGGCGAAGCTTTGAAGTGATTTGAACATTTGCATACTCATAGTAATTTAAAGGTAGAAACATGGACTCTGCTATCACCGGGACAGAACAACACAGAACCTACACATCACAGTCACATACAGATTTTGCATCAATGGATCAATGATGCATTCACTTCCACAAAGGAGTTCAGATCATTTTTCAATATGGAATTGCTGAGAAAACACCCTTGCTTTACCTTTGCCAAGCCCAGGAGTTAGGATAATTTGTCCTTTACAGAAATGGAGCTTCAACTGGGCACCTACCATGTGTATATTTGGAAGTGTCTCACGTTGAAGTTTAATTTCTGTGAAATTAGCTTCAGGGCCAAAATGGCCCTGCAAAAACTTAATGGGGTGAGAACCTGTGTAGATCCCCTCCCTGGGCCGATTTCAGCCCCAGGGACCCCATCCTCTGGGGCCTGGCCACAATTCAATGAGGGATGGGGCTGCGTGCCCCCCCCACGTGCTGATTTTGGCCTGGGGGAGCCCTTCCCCATAGCCCGGCCATGTCTCCTGGGTTCCCTGGAGCTGACCCAGGGCACCCAGAATGCAGAATGGGGACTGTGGAGGGAATCTCAAGGCCCCTGCATTGTTTGGGAGCCGGCACTGCTGTTGCACACAGGCAGCTGTTGGAACTGCAGCTCACTGCATGCGAGAGCAACAGTTTCATCTCTTTTTCTGACCGTTAACTCTGCTTCCAGCAAGCAGGAGCGATTTGACAGCTTCTGCTTGCTGGAAGTGGAGTGTTTGCTTTTGCTTGGTGGGAGCTTGGTGGTGTCAAATCTCCCACCAAGCAAAATCAATCAGCTATGTCCTGGCATTGGACAACACAGGACATAGCTGCAGAGCTGGAGCCGGGCCTGAGTGGTGACAGTCCAAGGGCCATTATTGATTCCAGAGGGTGCCATGTGGCCCCCTCCTTCTGTTTTCACAAGCCGACCCTGGGAGGTGGTGGTCCCCAGGGCCCAATATGGACTGGGAGGGGGCAATACTGCCCACTCCCTTTATTTCAGTGCTATTGTTGACCGGGGAGGTGGTGGTCCCCGAGGCATTTAGAAAGTAGGAGGGGGTCTACATGTCCCCCTATCTGTATTAGATATACACATTTGGATTTCCTTTAATATCTTGACAACTACTGAACAGATTTACACAAAATAACGGAAAGCGTGATCTGCGGACCAAAAGCTACCTTTCTGCCAAATTCAGTGTAATTCCATCCAACAGTTCGGGCTGCAAGCATGTTTAAATGCCCTATGGAAATTAACACGGGAAATGTACTTTTTTTTAGCCCCCCCTTTCTCTCTGCCCCCCTTGACAGATCACCTCGAAACTTTACATACACACTTTTTGACAAAATTTCATGAAGATTTCCAAGCCAGCGCCAAAAATACAGTGTATAATTCTTTCAGTGGAATCTGTGACTGAATACCTCACTGTATCAGTAAGTCTCTCATTCCATGTATACGTATTTGAGTGGATCTGTGAGACTGTGCATCAGTCTATCAATGGTTCTGTAACAAACTGCATGACTGTCTCAGTGCATCTATGAGTGGGTGCATCAGAGTCTCAATGGGTCTGTGATTGGTTGCATGAGTCTCTCAGTCAATCTGTAAGGTGTATGAGTGTCTTTGTGCATTTGTATATGACTGCCTGAATGGATCTCTGAGCGTCTAAGTGGGTGTCTGAGTGGGTGAGGAAGTGGGTGCATGAGTGTCTGAGTAGGTCTGTGAGTGACTGCATGAGTCTCTCAGTGGGTCTATGACCGGGAGTATGAGTGTCTGAGTGGCTATGTGAGTGGGTGCTTGGATCTCTGAGTGGGACTGTGAGCGGGAGCGAGAATCTCTGACTATATTAGTGACTGGGTGCATATGCCTCTCAGTGGGTCTGTGAGCAGGTGTATGAGTGTCTCAATGGGTCTGTGAGTAAGATCATATGTCTCTGAATGGATGAGTGAATGGGTGCATGCATGAGTGTCTGAGTGGGTCTGTGACAGGGAGGGCGATTATCTGGGTGGGTCTGTCAGTGGGTGCTTGAGTCTTTGGGTGAGTGAGTGGGTACATGTAAATTTGAATGAGTCTGTGAGTGGGTGTTAGAACTGGGGGTCTCTAGGTGGCAGAGGTAGGTACCACTGTCCAAATAGGGACCCTTGCTTCTAGTCAGGGTAAGGAGGAAACCCTCTGAGATAACCCCTGCTCACCCCCTTGGTAGCTTGGCACGAACAGTCAAGGCTTATCAAAGGCAATGTGTAAAGTTTTTGAACCAAAACTAACAGTAACACAGTGAAAACACCACAAACTGACTCCACAACAGTTTAGAAAAATAAAGGTATTTAATCTAAACTACAGAAGACCAAAACAACAAAAATCCAACATACACAGTTCAGGAATATGGTTGCAAAAGAGTTCTTAAGGTTAGCGATAAAATTATCCACAGTTGCGTCACGTTTTAGCCACAGCACCTTTGTTAGCGATAAAAAGTTCCAAGTACAGAAGCTGTAGTGGTGAAAAACAAGTGATGCGTTGCTCCTGAGACCCTGGGGAGGCGTTAGCGACAGCCCCGCTGCAGCAGCGGGCGTATTGCGACAAATCTGGTCTGTAAGGGGAGGAAGGCCACTTGTATGGATTCCGGTGCGTAGGTTATGTAGGAAGTTTTCTCCCACAAAGGCACATGCGACGATTTCCGGGGCGACGATGCGCGGTCTAGTGGCAATCTTTCTCTCATAGCTCCTCGATGCGATGGCTCTGCGATGATTCTCGCAGCGACGTGATGCGATGAGTTCACCCGGCGATGACAGTCTCTGCGACGATGTTCGCAGCGGCGGAAATCTTACTGCTAACGAAGGGCGCAACGTCTTCAGGCAGCGGCGACAGGCGCTGCGGCGATCTCGGTCTTTGTAGCAGCGGGAATTTTCTCTCTCGGCCAGGATTGCGATAGATTTTCTGTAGCAAAGTCTTTAAAAGCTTGGTTTCCAGCTTCCCAACACAGGTACAACTTCCAGAGGAACCACACAAGGGCCACGCACTCCAGGAAGGACAGAACTCTCTCAATAGAGTTCAAGAAAGGTGGGGGTGAAGTCTTTTTGTCCTGGGACTTCAAAAAAGGGAGCCAGCTCTTCTCAGGCCCTTGGAGATTCCTTCAAGAAAGGGGACACAGCACAAAGCAAAGTTCTTCCCCTCTCCTTGGCAGCAAAGCAACAGCAGGTCAGTCTAGCAGAGCAACAGCAGGACAGTCTTCCTTCTTCAGTTTCAGCTTTCTCCTTGGCAGAGGTTCCTTCTTGATTCCAGGATGATCTAATTTTATTTAGTCAGGGGTCCTGTACTTATACCCCTAAAAGTCTTTGTTCCCTTTGTGCAGGAGGGCTCTGAGCCCGGTCTGATCCAGTGTTGGGTGTTCCTTGAGCACTTTGTTTTCCTGGCTTCTCCTTTCTTTTCAGAGTGAGGGGCAGGGTCGTTAGCTTTTATGTCCTATCTTGCTCCTATGGGAAGATATGCTGGTAGCCACTGTAGCCAGCATTCCTCATGATAGCCTATGGGCAAGGTAGCCTTACAATAGTGAAAAACTGAATGTACGTTGTTACAACGCATGCTTTTAGCATGTATGCTGTAACAATGCAAGTTTTAAAAAGCATTCCATGACAAAGCATTACACTAAGGGGTGTTGGATAGTGAATATTTTAATTCACTATTCCAACACCAGTCCCCATGGACACTAGGGAAGGTGTTGGATAGTAAATGAAAACTATTCCCTACCCTAGAGCGCCCCCCAGTGTAATGCGCTGTAATGGAATGCGTTTTAAAGTCTGCGTTGTAATAGCACTGCGAGCTAAAAGTTGCGTCGTAAACAACGTTTCCCTGAAAAATGAAAATGGCTGCCATTCACTACCAGAGAATTTCACCTGCACTAGTACATGCTCTACCTTTCACATACACTGCACCCTGCCCATGGGGCTACCTTGGGCCTTCCATAGGGGTGACTAATGTGCACAGAAAGGGAAGGGTTAGGCCTGGTCACAGACTGCAGTTCACAGACTGCACACATGCACTTCGGTGACAGGCCTGAAACACCATTTTAGGGCTACTCATGTGGGTGGCACAATCAGTGCTGCAGGCCCACTAGTAGCATTTGTTGCCACCAGCCCTGGCACAATCAATGCACTTTACTAGGGACTTCTTGGTGACACACATATGCCAATCATGGATAACCAATCACAATAACAATTTACACAGGGAGCACTTGCACTCTGACACTGATCAGCAGTGGCAGAGTGCCCAAAGCATCTAAACCAGCAAAAACTAAATCCAGCACAGCATCAAAATTACAGGAGGTAGAGGCAAAAAGATAGGGGGAATCCCCGCCAAGGATGCCAGGTCTAACAGTGGGTCTCTGAGTGTATAAGTGAGTGATTGAGTATATAAGTGTCTGAGAGGATCTGTGACTGAGTGTGCAAGTGACTGTATGGGTGTGTGAGTGGATATATGAGTGTCTCAGTGGGTCTGTCAGCGGGTGTGTCAGTGTCTCAGTGGGTGTGTGAGTACATACATGAGTCTCTGAGGGGGTCTGTACATGGGTGCATGACTCTCTGAGTGAGTCTGTAAGTGGGTGCATGAGTATCTGAGTGGGTCTGTGAGTGGGTGTATGAGCGCCCAGGCGGGTCTGTAAGTGGGTTTAAGAGTCTCTAAGTGAGTATTAGACTGTGTGCATGAGTCTATGTGTGAGTCATTAAATAGGTAAGCGAGTCTCTGAGAGGGTCTGTGTCACGATTCCATATGAAGCCCCCACTGGAAGCTTTGATGTCATTTTGGTGCTTTTCGCCTAAAAAACCCACCCCTTTCCCGTGCACCAGCACTCCATAATTATGCGTCATGAGGGTGTGTGTATTTCTCACTGTATTTATAATGTATACTTCAAACCCTGAATTCTTTAAATATACACTTCGTGACTGGTTTGGAATCTGCATTTGGTTTGCAACATGTCTTGTAACATTTTTCTTTAAGGTTTAGTTCAGCAAAAGCGCTTCAGTTTCCATTCAGGTAAAGAGCTTCAGGCCAAGAGCTGAAAGCATTTCTCTCGCGTGCACATCAGCCCATTTTTGCTGAGTGCACGCATACGTGGGGTGCGGCTGGGTGCGGTCTAGTATTTAAACCGCACACAGACTTCTGGAAGGCGCTTTGCCTTCCGCCAGCTCAGAGGAAGGTCGTGTTGTGCTCCCTCTTTCTCGAAGACGGTCGCCTACCTGGAGAACGATCCTGGAACTTCAGTCTTCAATCCTCGGCATCTTCCTGAATGATTAACAGCTCGGCACTTCCATTTCTGCATCGGAATCTGCAAAGACAAAAGAGATAAGTTTTATTTCTTCCTAGTTTAAGGCGCCCTTCGCATAAAGGTATCCAGAACAATTTTTGGAACATTCAGCCAAGAGACTTCACAAGGATTTTGGACTTGGTGATTTTATTAGGTATTTAGGATTGCGGACTGTTTAGCAAAAGAAAGGTCAGGAGGTGATCTCTGTAATCAAAAAGAAGATATTTCTGAATGTCATGCCTGTTATGTTTTTTTCGCTTTGTGTAACCTTTAATTTTAGAAAGCAAGTCACAGAAGTAAAAAGACACAGATTCTTATTCCGAGTAAGTTAAGAGGGGAGTGAAGCTTGGTTAAAAGACAGAAAGGGGAGGGTTTTGTAACTGAAGGGTTAGAAGGTAATTTACCAAACCTGTTTGTTTATTTCAGTGATTCTCTCTCCAAAAGACAATGTTAGCCAAGGGACAACTACACAGGAGACCGATTACCACCCGACTCAACTGACAAGCAAGACAAGAAAGACATACTGGACGAAAGACGGACAACAGCTGTACACAGGTATGCGAAAGTTGGGACTTTTAGAAAGAGAACAAAAGATAGAAAGTAGAAATCTACCTAAGGATTGAGCATAGAGTAAACTTTAGGTTCTTGTTGTTTCGCAGGTCATCAGCAAGAACACTTATGTCCAGTACCGGCCCTCCTCCCCAGTGTCTAGCAAACATCTTGTAGTGTATATTAAGTCCTCAAGGTAGGGATTAGTCTCTAGGGAGGTTGGCCCCTTGCGTCTCTGCGAATCAGCTACTCGTCTCAAGAAACACGTATCATGACAAGGTAAGAGAGGACATAGTGCTTGTCTTGACAGTCTGTACATGAGTGCATCACTCTTTGAGTGAGTCTGTAAGTCGGTGTATGAGTACCTGAATGGGTATGTGAGTGGGTGGGTGCATGAGTATCTGAGTGGGTATGTGAATGGTTGTATAAGTGACTGTATGAGTGTGTGAGTTCGTACATGAGTCTATGACAGTGACCGGTGTGTGTAAAAATATATATATGTATCTTTTTATATTTTCACCAATATTCGCGGTGCTGTCGCGATATTCATGATGTCCCCATGATAGTACATGGGGGCGCCCTGGTGATGCATTGTGAATATTGCACATGAATAAAGAAATCAATTTTGAGGACTAAACGTATGTCACTAACACCTCCATTTCTCAAACATGGGGTCAGAGTACCTCCACCCTGACCCCAAATTTCAGCCCCGGGAATTCCTCCCTATCGATAAAATGTCTGCCACAACTTTCGGTTCAGTTTGCGTCCAGTCAATCAGAGCATTCCAGCTGATGAGTGCATTTGCGATTCACTACAAAATCGGAGCGAAATATCCGCGATCATCGCAAAATTACTGCAAAATATCGGCAGCCAGGGATATCACTATATTGTTCAGCTTTCAATTTCTCAAAAACTACTGGATGGATTTGCACCAAATAACAAAGCACAATCTGTGTAACAAGATCTACTTTTCTGCCAGATTTGGTGTAATTCCGTCCAGCGGTTTGAGCTGTAGATTCGGCAATGCGTATCTATGGGAAATAAGATTACAAATGCACCCTTATTTTGCGCACCTATTTCTCGGTCCGCACTGCACGGATCTCCCCCAAACTTTACATAACACACAGCCTAATTTGACACTTTCTTGGTGGAAATTTCATGAAGATTGGTCAAATGACACCTAAGTAATAGGCAAGTCAAAAAACAAGGTCCTAACTATAACTACCTACTGGTGACCGACAGCAGGTAATAATTATATATATTTATATATATATATACATATATATATATATATATATATATATATATATATATATATATATCGCCAGTAGGTAGTTATAGTTAGGATCTAGTTTCCATAGGAAATCCACAACATTCTATTTGGAATAACTTTGGCGCTGGTGGATGAATCTTCGCGAAATTCTCCAAGAAAATGGCCCGCTCCGCTCCTTACCTGAAAGTTTGGGGGTGATTCGTCAAGTGGGGGCCGAGAAAAATGGGGGGTCCTAAAACATGTTTTCCCCATGCAATTTTCCATAGGACCTTTAGCCATGGCTAGAGCCTGAACGGCTTAACGGAATTACACCAAATTTGACAAAAAGCTAGAGTTCGGTTCACAGATTGTGATTTTTGCTAAATAGTGTAAATCCGTTCAGTAGTTCCTGAGAAAATCAAAAGTAAAATCATAGTGATATCGAGAGACGAAGTACCGTACTTTGTACTGTACTCTGTACCTTCTCGAGCACGAGCTGCATGGTCATTGGCTGTCAGCTGTCTGTCAACACTCCAAACTAGGAAGTGTTGGCAGCCATCTTGTGCCTCGGTAGAACCAAGGCACAAGAAAGCAGTGAAATTGCAGGGTACAGAGTACCGTACTCTGTACTGTACTCTGTACCTTCCCGAGCGCATACTGGAGGTTCCTGGTGGGCTAGTTGGCCCCCAGGGACCTCCAGTATGCAAGGGGAATTAGTTCCGCCTCTGCAAATGCGCCAGGGGGCTGTGTTGCAGAGAGGTGTAATGAGGCTGTGCCCCTTTTTACACCTCGCTACAACGCAGCCCCTTGGCGCATACTGGAGGCTCCTAGTGGGCTAGTTGGCCCCCAGGGACCCCCAGTATGCAGGGGGACTTAATCCCCCAACTTAGAACACGCTACAGGGCGCGTTTGCACAGTGGTGAAGGTAGGGGGCGGGGCTTGAGGTGATGTGAGTGCAAACATGCCCTGTGGCGCGTCTTCAATCCAGAGGTCCCCTAGGGGGCGACTAGTCCAACAGGTATCTCCAGTAAGTGCCATGGAGCTGTGTTGCAGAGTGTTGTAAAAAGGGGGCGTGCCCTCTGAACACCTCTCTGCAACACAGCTGCCTGGCGCATACTGGAGGTACCTGGTGGGCTAGTTGGCTCACAGGGGACCTCAGGATTGAAGAGGAATTAATTCCCCAATCTAAAACGCATCACAGGGCGTGTTTGCACACATGTTACCTCAGGCCCCGCCCCCTTCCTTCACTATTGACGAAAATATTCCTGTAAAATCAGCCGAACTACAAATTCTGATTTACTCACCTGTTATCACAAGAAATGTCAGTGCTGCATCTTTGAACGCACTACTGATCCTGAAAAGTAATTTAAACCATACTTACAATAACTTGAATTTCCTTCAATAGGCTAACATTGACTGGTTTTACTTGGAAATTTTTCTAAGTGTGGAGTTTTGGAACTTTAAAAAATCCCTCTAAAATCAGCCGAACTACGAATTCCGATTTACTCACCTGTTATCAGGAGAGACCTCAGTGCTGCATCTTTCAGCCCACTACTGATCCTGAAAAGTAATTCTAACCGTAGTTATAGTAACTTGAATTTCCTTCCGTAGGCTAACATTGACTGGTTTCATTTGGAAATTTTTCTAAGTGTGGAGTTTTGGAACTTAAAAAAATTCCTCAAAAATCAGTTGAACTACAAATTCCAATTTACTCACCTGTTATCAGGAGATACCTCAGTGCTGCATCTTTCAGCTCACTACTATTCCTCAAAAGTAAATTTAACTGTACTTACCAGTAACTTGAATTTCCTTCCATAGGATATCATTGCCTGCTATATAAAATATATATAAATTAAAAAAAATATAAAATAAAATAAAAATATATTACAATTTCAATATTTTTAAAAACATTTTTTTCAATTTATATTAAAAATATGTAATGTAATTTAAAATATAAAATATCTAAAAATAAATACTTTAAAATAATGTAGTAAATTAGTATAAAAAAAATAACAATAAATACATTTAAAAATTATCATTTACAAAACCTTTGAAATTCACTGAAAAAACTATAGGTTTCAGCCGCATTATAGTTAGGAATTAGCATTTAAAAAACCTTTGAAATTCACTGAAAAAAACATAGGTTTCAGCCACGGTATAGTTAGGAATTAGCATTTAAAAAACCTTGCAAATTCACTGAAAAAAACATAGGTTTCACACATGTTATAGTTAGCTGGACATTTCACTCATACAAAACCATTGAAATTCCCCTGTTATAGTTAGTTCAGCTAACTACAACTCGTGCGCCCGCAATGCACTGCTGATGACGTCACATATTACATCACTCATGACATGGTCAGTGACATCACTCATGACATCTCAAATTACATCACTGATGACATCATCCTTGTGAAAGAGTGGCAGACCTCCTCTCACCCTAATATAACCTTTGATACGCACATTCAAAAATAGAAACTAAAATTTTCAAAAAAATGGAGATCCCAATACCAGTTACAACAACCTATTCAGTAATTCCAACATCTACATACACATCCACTTATTCACCAACAGTTCTATATAGTCACTCATTGTTGGGGTTCAGGGGAGCCTGGTGCCTTCTGCCTAGTTTCCCGTTCATTGGTTTTAGCTTAAAGTGCCAAGTGCATATGCGAATTTATGGATGCTCCCTAGGGCTCGCTTTGAAAGGGGGAGACCAACAGGAAACAGGTGCTTGGTTTCTACTATGGTCCCTAGCCGTGTGCTTCTTGTTCCTGTTGTTCTACCTTGTTCCCTTTCCTTCGAGCTCTGTTCCAGCGGTCTTTTCAAGTGCTGGGTGTTGATCCCCTTTTTTCCCTATTACCCTGTTTCTTATTCCATTGGGCATTGCTGAACCCTTATTGGGGACCTGTTTTTGATCTTCGGTGACGTTCTGGATTCGCAGCTGCGTTTCCTAGAGTTCTAGTGTCCCGTTATTTACTCGTTTTTTGTATCCAAACCACCTTGTTGTATATTGTTTGGGTGGTTTCATGAAGGAGCTGAATAACGGCCGTTTTCTTGTGCTGCCTTCGTGTTCTTTTAGATTCCAGGTTTTTTTTAGGTGTCTTTCGAATTCCCTTGATGCCTTTTTCTCCTGTCCCTTTTAGTCTTATGTTTGTGTATTCCACCCCCTTTGACATTCTCGGTGTTTCCCGAGGGGGCGTGGTTGGTCTGGGGTTACGCAAGAAACAACCAATACGATTGCGGTGGAAGAAATCCTGTTTCGTATCAGGCCACTCCCGTTTGTTAACTAGGGTAAGCAGGGAGGCCAGTGGTTCGTGTGTGTACTTGGCACTGGTAATATTAGTAGGGGTGTGTTTAATCTTGTCCCCTTTTTTCATTTATAGCGGTCTCGTCTGAGTCAAGTTGTCAGCTGCCAAGAAGCCAGAGGAGACAAGCTGTGTTCCCCAAGACCTTGGGTTCCCTTGCTTTGTTACCCACCTTCTTCCGGTGTCGTGTTCTGCACCACCCGATTTGATCGCGGGTGTTGGGGGTCAGGGCGAGGGTAGAGGATTGGGACGTTCTTCACTCCTGCGGTGTTGGGCTGGTCGGCATCAGAACAGAAAACCAAGCCCACAAATTAATACGCCGCCCGAGTGAAGAATGGTTGAGGAGGCAGCGGGGGGGCTTCTTCTATGCGGGAACTTATGCAGGCCATAGAACTCCTGCAGGGGGAAGTCCAATCCCTGCGTCAGGAGAATCATGAGTTACGGGTGACATTGAGTGAGGTGAAGGAAAGCACCAAGAGAAGAGGGAGGGATCCCTCAGTAAAGGCCAGGCCCCCCTTGATTCAACCAGCCACCTTTAAATATGAGAGGAGTGGGGGGCAGAGTGGGTCTCCTTCTCCTTTGTCTGTTACAGTGAACACTCCTGTGCCGGTGCCTCTAGCAGCTCCAGAGAGGTTTTCCGGGGACAGTAGCAGATATGCTATCTTTATGAACCAGTGCCATTTGCACTTCATGTGTCGACCAACCGCTTTTCCTGACGATACTACTAAGGTAGCGTTTGTGATTTCATATCTTTTGGGTACTGCTGCTAGTTGGGCGGTCCCCTTAGTTGAAAACAATGACGCTGTGTTAAGTAGTTTTCCGGCCTTCAAGCTCCAGATGCATAGTCTCTTTGCTAAGCAGGCGTTCATGCAGGCAAGCGATGTTGAATTGTTAAAGCTACGGCAGGGTAAGCAGGATCTTCTGGGTTATGTGGCTACCTTTAATCGCTTAGTAGCAGAGACACAATGGCCCATGGCAAAGAATCCTTGACTGCCCGTGTTGCTGACTGCCCGCGCTGTTGCCGTTTCTTGTAAACACCCATTGTTGGCGCTCGCAGCCCTTCGCAGACCCGCCCGCCAGTCTCCCGCCGCTCCGCCCCTTTTTTACCAACTGAAGCGGGAGCCGCCGAGTGGAGACCGGCGAGGGGCAGGACTACATCACCCATAAGCCCTACTGGGGTCCGCGTTACCTGGAAGCGCCAGGAGGCGCATAAAATCGTCGTCACCACCATTGTATGAGGGAATCCTTGACTGCCCGTGTTGCTGACTGCCCGCGCTGTTGCCGTTTCTTGTAAACACCCATTGTTGTCCCTCGCAACCCTTCGCGGACCCGCCCGCCAGTCTCCCGCCGCTCCGCCGCTTTTTTACCAACTGAAGCGGGAGCCGCCGAGTGGAGACCGGCGAGGGGCAGGACTACATCACCCATAAGCCCTACTGGGGTCCGCATTACCTGGAAGCGCCAGGAGGCGCATAAAATCATCGTCACCACCATTGTATGAGGGAATCCTTGACTGCCCGTGTTGCTGACTGCCCGCGCTGTTGCCGTTTCTTGTAAACACCCATTGTTGTCCCTCGCAGCCCTTCGCGGACCCGCCCGCCAGTCTCCCGCCGCTCCGTCGCTTTTTTACCAACTGAAGCGGGAGCCGCCGAGTGGAGACCGGTGAGGGGCAGGACTACATCACCCATAAGCCCTACTGGGGTCCGCGTTACCTGGAAGCGCCAGGAGGCGCATAAAATCGTCGTCACCACCGCCTCGCGGGACGCCGGGCGAAGCCCGGGCAAAGGGCGGGCCCTCTTAGGCCCTCAGAGGCCTGAGGAGACTGGACTGGGCCAGTCCCCCTAGTCGTGGGACTCCATTTGAGTAAGTTGTCCAAATTTCCTATAGTTTGGTGTAATATTGCCACCGTACTTCAATGTCTACCATCGTGCTTAGTCCGGGCACTGCTGTTTCTGATAAAGCAGGGGGCCTGATGAACGGAACCCTGGACAACTATTTCACCAAAGCTGTTTCTGAAGGTTCAAAAGAATTATCTTTAGCAGAACGGCGGGCTGACCGCCGCCGTTCTATTGAATGTATTAAGAACAGGACTCTTTCTGAGCCTATTCCTGTTGTTACCCTAGACAACGAGCTCTGCGCCGATACCACGGATGCCATTTCACCTGTGGCCAGTGTGCCCCTACTGCTTAGGGAATGCTTAGCACCTTCCATCGGCCTAACTCAAACTGAAGCAGATATTATTCCTCTTGATTCCTCTAGTACACCTAATGTATCAAAGGTCATGATTTCACCAACACCCAGGCCAGGGAAGGTAGTAAGAGGAAAAATTATGAGGTCTCTGCCATATAAAATCCATGGCCCTCCGCCAACTAAAAAGAGATGTAAGAGGGTGGATCCAACTAAGCCAAAGCTGAGCCATTCTGAGTTTGGGAAGAAGTCTAACCCTATTAGCACTGGAGCCACGGGAACTATAGTCGTTAAGGAAGCTGCAGGAACAGCGTTAGATCCTCCAACACTCCTACCACCATCTTCCCATTCAGCCAATGAGTTTAATATTGAACATGATTTAATGGTTGTAGGGTCTCAATTTGCCCCTACTAGTAATCTACTGGATAGCATAGAACTTATCATGAGAAGCTATACATTAGCTATAGTAGAAAGACTAAAAGGAGTGGAGCTAAGACTAGGGAAAATAGAGGCAGATCTGGCAATACATGGAAATCCTACTAGGACTTCAGAAAATAAAGGGCCAATATCAGCATCAATCCCTTCTCAAGCCTCTACATCGGCACATACTTCCCCATCAGACGCAGTTGTAGCAGTACCTTCTACCATCACCTCACATAACAACTTGAAATCAGTTATATCGGCTGCTACCAATCATTTGTCTACAAGTATAACATCTGTACCTAAACATCCCCTCAATCCTAATACAAACCAGCCAAAAATACCAACGACAAGACCGATCACAACATTGAATCGCATTCCTGATATTCCAGCTAATAATCTAGCAAGGGAAATGGGTAATTCATTAAATGGGTTACCAAGATTGGAGGAGGAAGAAGCGAGATATACAAGAGGGGTCCAAGGCAGGAGACCACCGACTGAACTCCCGCCGGAAGCCGTACCTTACGGGGTGGTTCTCACCGGGGTACCAGAGTTGTCTGGAAATAAGCGGGAAGGCTTCTTTCAACTAAAGAATAAAATAATGCACTGGTTGACCTCACATAGACCAATAGCCAGTAATATCAACGGCAAAATAGTCCATGTCCGACGCTTGCCGTGGCTAGGTGGAAGACCAAAGGACATAGGGGGAGATGTGGTTGTAGTAAATTTTAGGGATAAAATGCAGTACAATACATACTAAATTGGCCACATGGCAATGCGAACAATTGTATCACGCCGTGCCCATTAACCTACTTCTATCCAAGATCTTTAGTATTTCCACCTCAATTGGTACCCAGTAATGCCTTCTTTGATAACCATTTCTCTAATATGGAGCTTGCTAGGAACCCTGTTTATATGTACCAACCAGCACCAGCCCCTGTTACATCCGGGTGGAACACCGTACCCCCCAGACACAATACATGTGAACACAGAAGAATGGCACATCTTATGCCATTCACGCCACTGGAGTTATCGAATAGGTTTGATGTATTCAGTGGTCTGGTCGAATGTGATTGAAGATTAATGAACAGGGAGGAAGACAGTGGTGGTGCAAACATCTTTAGTTCAGACGGAGCTAAGGAGGAAGAAGGGAACAGATCCCCAAGGGTGGAAAGTACTATTACTGCAACCCGCACTGGGGCTAATAGTAGCCTGTCCTTATCTACACTATCAAGCAACTGCAGGTCAAATGAGGGGCCCTCTTTGATTACACTAGTCTCATGGAACGTAGCGGGAGTACGTGCAAAAATATGTGACCCTGACTGGAATATTTATATGAATACCTTTGATATCTGTGTGTTGCAGGAAACTTGGGCTACGGATCAGGTTCATAGAGTTAGATATAAAACATACCAAATAGAGGCTGTGCCTTCATCAAGAGGACGAGCCTCAGGAGGTTTATTAATATGGATCAGTGTATCTATTAACTTTGGCATAAAAATTTTAAATACTGATTCCCTAGACATACTTGGTCTGGAAATAACCACAGAGGATAAAAGGGTGATTAATCTCATAGATGTGTATAACAGTCCTCATCCATCCTATAAGGAGTCGCTATGCATTGAAAAACTGGAGATTTTTATGGACACTTTAGAACCAGATGCAAGCGTAATCTTATGTGGGGACATGAACTGCAATTTCGAACCGATTATGGGCATGGTTAAATTGTATGAAGATGAGGATGTTGCTAATGGGATACCTGTACTGACTAATAATGGAACAGTTGCTGGAACCACACTAGCCCTTCAGATCACAAGGCTGCTCACAAGTCAAGGGTTTAGGGCATGTAATGGGCACATGCCATCTGATAGCCCGAAAGCACCTACTTTCAAGAGGCGAGATTGCGAAAGTAAATTAGATTATGTTATTGTTTCTTTTGACCTATGGCCATACACAAATGATTTAAAGGTCAAGGAGAGATTTGACAGTGACCATTATCCACTTGAAACTAGCTTTCTGCAAAGCTTATTAAAGGGGCCGGAAGACATTGAGGGAGGTCACAGTCAAGCACAGCTACCAACAACAGATAATATCATTCTCAGTAATAATCGAAGGGCTGTCAAATGGGCATATATACTGGAAAGAGAGGACTTATTGGCTAATATTTACTGTACCTTTGTAAACACATTTGAATCATATTGTCCATTTAGATGTGAATCTGGAGAATTCATTAAATTACATAAATCTTTTTTTAATAAATTGTTAGACCTTCTTACAAAAAGACCAAAAAAAGGGACCGGCACAGTAAATGCAAAACCAGTAGGTAAACCATGGTACAATAAGGAATGCCGTGTTGCTAAAACCATTTTGATTGATGCACTCAAAAGAAAAGGTCCTATAGAAATTAAAGATAAAAGGAAATCATATAACAAGATAATGGTAAAAGCAAATTCTTCTTGGGATGAGGAATTATGGTCCAGCATGCTATCAGCAGCCAAAACAAAGGACCAGAGGCAATTCTCGGAATTAGTGGCTAAGGGGAACAAACGTGAGAAAGGCTGTAGAGAGGTTTTCCTAGATGAGGCCACGTGGGTAAAACACTTTACAACGTTGTACGCAGCCCAAACCACTGAGGAAACTCCTCAGGAAGAACACATTCCTATCCAGCCAGAGAAAGCACACCCACTGGTAGTCTTTGACTTGCAGGAAACTGAGTTAGCAATTGCTTCAGTTAAACAAGGGAAGGCGCCTGGACTTGATAAAATTCCAGGCGATCTTTACAAGCATAATATTGATGTTTGGGCACCCTACTTAAATCATTTATTTAATGTTATTGCAGCTGGTGACCAAATCCCGGACACATGGGATGGTGCAGAAATTATTACAATTTTTAAAAAGGGGGATAGAAGCGATCCAGCTAACTATCGCCCCATTCGTCTTTTAGACAAACTCAAAAGATATATGCCAGGCACATATTAAACTGTATAAACACTTGGTTGGATGAAGAATCAGTTTTATCAAAATATCAGGCGGGGTTTAGGGCAAAAACAGGGACCATAGATCAGGTATTAAGGTTATGCTGCTTGTATTGGAAATACATCATCATTCGCAAGGGCCACTTGTATGTGACCTTTGTAGACCTACAAGCAGCATTCGACCTTATTCCTCGTGACCTACTTTGGAAATCTCTGGAAAGGCAGGGACTTCCTGGAGAACATTAAATCTGGTGATGGGCCTGCACCAGGAGAACTATGCTAAGGTTAGTGGGGGCCCAAATGGGGAACTCACAGATCCAATCCCCATAAAAAGGGGAGTACGCCAGGGATGCGTACTGGCTCCCACACTTTTCTCCCTTTTTGTTAATGATATTGCAGCTTATATGGAGAATTGTGATAATGATTCGCCCCGATTGGGGGGGAATGAGTACCGTCCCTCCTCTTCGCGGACGATACGATCCTCATTTCACAAACTCCTCAGGGCCTTCAGATCCTATTAGATAGGTTCCAGCAATATTGCACTTTAAAAGGGCTAGAAATTAACATTAAAAAAACAAAATATATGGCACTAAACTCGCACAAAAGTTTTAAAAGAAACCTAATGTTAAATGGTCACAAACTTGATTATGAACAGAGTTTCATATACTTAGGGGTATTACTAGATTCGTCACTCGGATGGAGACCCCAGCTAGAAAAATTAAAAATAGTGTTCAAACAAAACTGTCTTCCAATACTAAAAAGACACAATAAATGTGTGAATAAGGCAGTTACCCCAGCAATAGAGATTTTTAGGTATAAGGTCCAGTCAGCTGTTTTGTATGGGGCAGAATTATGGGGACCAGTATGTAGGAAGACCTTTGAAATACAGGAGAAAAAGTTCATTAGGGGATTATTAAAAGTATCCAATAACACTCCATTGACACCACTATTTCGAGACTTAAACATTAAGCATACTGACCACCATGCAATGTTGAGACCATTATTATTATGGGTTAGATGTAGCTCAGGGGTTAGAGGCGGCAGACCCGGAAGCTGAGATCGGTCCTGGACCAGGGTTCAATTCCCCGCCTCGGCGGGTCTTGGGCTCAAAAATTCCACGGACTTGATAATTCTCGTTCCGGTGCCTACTCGACTCACGGGTTCACACTCTGCGACTCTGGGCAATAGCTTGCTTAATCTCCACTACGGCCCCTCGCGGCGGGATGCCTGGCTTTCACCTTGTGGATACCCTGCTGGGGTTATCTCACAGGGGAATATCAGGACGGGTTCCCAAGGCAAGCGCCTTGATGCCTTCGGGTGATACGTGCGCTATATAAATCGCAATACATTTACATTTACATTTACATGGACAACCCCCGAACTGATTGAATACAAAAATGGGTTGAAAGAAGTATTGGACCTAGATAGTGGCAGCAAAATTTATTGGTTTAAGCACGTAAGAGCCTGGTTAACCAAATTAGGACTAACCCATTTTTGGAGTGAGCAGGAGTCCTTAAGCATGGCCTCTAAGAAAATTGTTAAATTGTCCTTTTGGTCCTACGTGAGCCATGATTCTGCGTACATAAGAGTGCACGGCCCTTTAACTGCAAAATTTTTAATGGTTAAAAATGTGGCCCATTTTGAAACGTTTCTCGATGAGGTTCAGCCACCATTGGCCAAAACCCTGTATTTGAAATACAGATATGGAACATTGAGAACCAAGGCCACTGACAAAAGATGGGGGAAGAAAAACAGTGATTACTGCACTTTATGTACAAACAATATAAGGGAAGACGTCTTACATATATTGTTTTTTTGTTCTAGTTATGGGAAAGCAAGGAAAAAATGGATAGTGCCACTATGTCATAATATTGGTTCTATTTCCCATAAGGAAGCTGGCAGAATTTTAAATACGGATACCAGCCAAGTAATTGTGTTTGGAATTAGTAGATTTCTTCTGGCTGTAAATTTCATTAGATTGAAAATGTCTCTTCCTTTTTAAACTGCATACCCTGTGGATCTGTTCAAACCACCAACCATGTTTTTTCTTTTTTTCTTTTTTATCTGTTTTTGCTAATTTAAATTTCCTATGCCTTGGCTGTTATGAATTCAAATTTTTTAACTCTGTAATAATGTATTTGAATCTTTTTTATATATATTTATTCCCTATTTTGTGATAATTCTAACCATAACAGTGTGACCCAAAATGATGATATGTAGTATTGATTATTGATTTTTGGCATTGTACAAAGTACTTTTTATTGTATATCTTTTATGATGCAAAAGCAACGAAATAAAGATTATTGAATTGAATTGCATAGTCTGTTTGCTAAGCAGGCGTTCATGCAGGCAAGCAATGTTGAATTGTTAAAGCTACGGCATGGTAAGCAGGATCTTCTGGGTTATGTGGCTACCTTTAATCGCTTAGTAGCAGAGACACAGTGGCCCATGGCAAAGAGAGCCTCTTAATTTATCAGGGCTTGTGCGAGGACTTGAAAGATATTGTCTCACAGGTTGTAGACCCCCCCGAAGATTGTGTTGAGTTCATCGATTTGGTTGTAAAACTCAACCATCGAATGAGTGAAAGAAAAGGAGAAAAGATCAGGTTTTAACCCCCAGTGACAACTGTATCCAGGAGAGAAATAAATGAAAATGGGGGTGTGAAGACTGATCCCGAACCTATGCCATTGGGTGGGGTGCGGGGTCCCTTATCCAAGGAGGAAAAGGAGCGGAGGCGGTTGTTGCAGTTGTGTTTGTACTGTGGGAGGGGTGGACACTTCGCTCGAGAGTGTCCAGTGAAACTGTCCCGGATACCGGTGAATAAGGCTGTGGCTTTAGTGAGAAGAGGGTGTGAGAGGCCTTCTGTCCTTGAGAGTGAATATTGTAATCCATATGATGTACAGGTATTTGTGGCCTCTTGCCCGGTGTGTGCTGTTAGTAAGTCCTCGCACATGTCTCCATCTGGGTTGTTGCACCCTTTGCCAGTGACTCCCTCCCCCTGGCATACAGTCAGTATGGACTTTGTGACCGATTTGCCGCTCGATTCAGGGTTTACGGCCATTTTGGTTGTAGTGGATCTATTCACTAAAATGGCACACTTCGTTCCCTTGCCAGGGCTACCTACGTCCAGAGAATTGGCTGATGTGTTTATGGCCCAAGTAATCCGAATGCATGGGGTGCCTACTGCCATCATTTCATATAGAGGGGCACAGTTTGTTTCACATTTTTGGACTGCCCTGTGTCGGTCATTAAAGATGGAGGTACGTTTGTCAACAGCTTACCATCCACAAAGCGACGGGCAAACAGAACGCACCAATCAAACCATGGAGCAGTATTTGCGCTGTTTGCTAACGTCACTGACGGGCAGTTGGGTACAAGCCCTTCCTGTGGCTGAGTTCGCATATAATAACAGCATGCACTCAGCACTAGGCATGTCACCGTTTTATTGTTCGATGGGGTTCCATCCCAAGACAATTCCTATTCAGCCATCTGAGAGGGTGCCAGCAGTGGATTCCCTGAGTAGGGGTTTGATTGAAATCTGGAAGAAAGCCCAACAGCAACTAATTGAGTCCAAGAAGGCCATGAAGGTACAGGCAGACAGGCATAGACGGCCAGCTCCTCTGTATGCAGTAGGGGATAGGGTTTGGCTAGCAACGAAAAATCTGAAGTTGCAGGGCCCAAGAAAGTTACAGCCTCGATTTGTGGGTCCCTTTCCTGTCCAGAAGGTGGTGAATCCAGTTGCGATTAGGTTGACTTTACCAGCTGAGTATAGTATTCATCCTGTCTTTCATACCTCTTTGTTGAAACCGTATGTCATCACATCTCAAGAGTTGCCACCTCCTCCTCCTGTTTTGATTGATGATAATGTGGAGTACGAGGTTAAAACTGTATTGGATTCCAAGCGGATGAAGGGACGGCTGTATTACCTTATTGATTGGAAGGGTTATCCCCAGAGGACCGTTCTTGGGTTCCGGCAAGTAGGGTGCGGGCTGCCCGGTTGGTTCGTCTGTTTCATCGCATGCACCCTGGGAAACCTAGGCCAGTAGGAAGGCTTTCGGGGGGTACTGTTGGGGTTCGGGGGGGGGCCTGATGCCTTCTGTCTAGTTTCCCGTTCATTGGTTTTAGCTTAAAGTGCCAAGTGCATATGCGAATTTATGGATGCTCCCTAGGGCTCGCTTTGAAAGGGGGCGACCAACAGGAAACAGGTGCTTGGTTTCTACTATGGTCCCTTGCCATGTGTTTCCTGTTCCTGTTGTTCTACGTTGTTCCCTTTCCTTCGAGCTCTGTTCCAGCGGTCTTTTCAAGTGCTGGGTGTTGATCCCCTTTTTTCCCTATTACCCTGTTTCTTATTCCATTGGGCATTACTGAACCCTTATGGGGGACCTGTTTTTGATCTTCGGTGACGTTCTGGATTCGCAGCTGCGTTTCCTAGAGTTCTAGCGTCCCGTGTTTTACCCCTTTTTTGTATCTAAACCACCTTGTTGTATATTGTTTGGGTGGTTTCACGAAGGAGCTGAATAACGGCCGTTTTCTTGTGCTGCCTTCGTGTTCTTTTAGATTCCAGTTTTTTTTTAGGTGTCTTTCGAATTCCCTTGATGCCTTTTTCCCCTGTCCCTTTTAGTCTTATATTTGTGTATTCCACCCCCTTTGACATTCTCGGTGTTTCCCGAGGGGGCGTGGTTGGTCTGGGGTTACGCAGGAAACAACCAATACGATTGCGGTGGAAGAAATCCTGTTTCGTATCAGGCCACTCCCATTTGTTAACTGGGGTAAGCAGGGAGGCCAGTGGTTCGTGTGTGTACTTGGCACTGGGAATATTAGTAGGGGTGTGTTTAATCTTGTCCCCTTTTTTCATTTATAGCGGTCTCGTCTGAGTCAAGCTGTCAGCTGCCAAGAAGCCAGAGGAGACAAGCTGTGTTCCCCAAGACCTTGGGTTCCCTTGCTTTGTTACCCACCTTCTTCCGGTGTCGTGTTCTGCACCACCCGATTTGATCGCGGGTGTTGGGGGTCACGGCGAGGGTAGAGGATTGGGACGTTCTTCACTCCTGCGGTGTTGGGCTGGTCGGCATCAGAACAGAAAACCAAGCCCACAAATTAATACGCCGCCCGAGTGAAGAATGGTTGAGGAGGCAGCGGGGGGGGGCTTCTTCTATGCGGGAACTTATGCAGGCCATAGAACTCATGCAGGGGGAAGTCCAATCCCTGTGTCAGGAGAATCATGAGTTACGGGTGACATTGAGTGAGGTGAAGGAAAGCACCAAGAGAAGAGGGAGGGATCCCTCAGTAAAGGCCAGGGCCCCCTTGATTCAACCAGCCACCTTTAAATATGAGAGGAGTGGGGGGCAGAGTGGGTCTCCTTCTCCTTTGTCTGTTACAGTGAACACTCCTGTGCCGGTGCCTCTAGCAGCTCCAGAGAGGTTTTCCGGGGACAGTAGCAGATATGCTATCTTTATGAGCCAGTGCCATTTGCACTTCATGTGTCGACCAACCGCTTTTCCTGACGATTCTACTAAGGTAGCGTTTGTGATTTCATATCTTTCGGGTACTGCTGCTGGTTGGGCGGTCCCCTTAGTTGAAAACAATGACGCTGTGTTAAGTAGTTTTCCGGCCTTCAAGCTCCAGATGCATAGTCTGTTTGCTAAGCAGGCGTTCATGCAGGCAAGGGATGTTGAATTGTTAAAGCTACGGCAGGGTAAGCAGGATCTTCTGGGTTATGTGGCTACCTTTAATCGCTTAGTAGCAGAGACACAATGGCCCATGGCAAAGAGAACCTCTTTATTTTATCAGGGCTTGTGCGAGGACTTGAAAGATATTGTCTCACAGGTTGTATACCCCCCGAAGATTGTGCTGAGTTCATCGATTTGGTTGTAA
Source organism: Lissotriton vulgaris (assembly GCF_964263255.1). Taxonomy (NCBI): domain Eukaryota; kingdom Metazoa; phylum Chordata; class Amphibia; order Caudata; family Salamandridae; genus Lissotriton; species Lissotriton vulgaris. The sequence continues at coordinate 51,284 of NW_028240792.1, read as the reverse complement.
AAATCAACCATCGAATGAGTGAAAGAAAAGGAGAAAAGATCAGGTTTTAACCCCCAATGACAACTGTATCCAGGAGAGAAATAAATGAAAATGGGGGTGTGAAGACCGATCCCGAACATATGCCATTGGGTGGGGTGCGGGGTCCCTTATCCAAGGAGGAAAAGGAGCGGAGGCGGTTGTTGCAGTTGTGTTTGTATTGTGGGAGGGGTGGACACTTCGCTCGAGAGTGTCCAGTGAAACCGTCCCGGATACCGGTGAATAAGGCTGTGGCTTTAGTGAGAAGAGGGTGTTAGAGGCCTTCTGTCCTTGAGGGTAAATATTGTAATCCATATGATGTACAGGTATTTGTGGCCTCTTGCCCGGTGTGTGCTGTTAGTAAGTCCTCGCACATGTCTCCATCTGGGTTGTTGCACCCTTTGCCAGTGCCTCCCTCCCCCTGGCATACAGTCAGTATGGACTTTGTGACCGATTTGCCGCTCGATTCAGGGTTTACGGCCATTTTGGTTGTAGAGGATCTATTCACTAAAATGGCACACTTCGTTCCCTTGCCAGGGCTACCTACGTCCAGAGAATTGGCTGATGTGTTTATGGCCCAAGTAATCCGATTGCATGGGATGCCTACTGCCATCGTTTCAGATAGAGGGGCACAGTTTTTTTCACATTTTTGGACTGCCCTGTGTCGGTCATTAAAGATGGAGGTACGTTTGTCAACAGCTTACCATCCACAAAGCGACGGGCAAACAGAACGCACCAATCAAACCCTGGAGCAGTATTTGCGCTGTTTGCTAACGTCACTGACTGGCAGTTGGGTACAAGCCCTTCCTGTGGCTGAGTTCGCATATAATAACAGCATGCACTCAGCACTAGGCATGTCACCGTTTTATTGTTCGATGGGGTTCCATCCCAAGACAATTCCAATTCAGCCATCTGAGAGGGTGCCAGCAGTGGATTCCCTGAGTAGGGGTTTGATTGAAATCTGGAAGAAAGCCCAACAGCAACTAATTGAGTCCAAGAAGGCCATGAAGGTACAGGCAGACAGGCATAGACGGCCAGCTCCTCTGTATGCAGTAAGGGATAGGGTTTGGCTAGCAACGAAGAATCTGAAGTTGCTGGGTCCAAGAAAGTTACAGCCTCGATTTGTGGGTCCCTTTCCTGTCCAGAAGGTGGTGAATCCAGTTGCAATTAGGTTGACTTTACCAGCTGAGTATAGTATTCATCCTGTCTTTCATACCTCTTTGTTGAAACCGTATGTCATCACATCTCAAGAGTTGCCACCTCCTCCTCCTGTTTTGATTGATGATAACGTGGAGTACGAGGTTAAAACTGTATTGGATTCCAAGCGGATGAAGGGACGGCTGTATTACCTTATTGATTGGAAGGGTTATCTCCCAGAGGACCGTTCTTGGGTTACGGCAAGTAGGGTGCGTGCTGCCCGGTTGGTTCGTCTGTTTCATCGCATGCACCCTGGGAAACCTAGGCCAGTAGGAAGGCTTTCGGGGGGGTACTGTTGGGGTTCAGGGGGGCCTGGTGCCTTCTGTCTAGTTTCCCATTCATTGGTTTTAGCTTAAAGTGCCAAGTGCATATGCGAATTTATGGATGCTCCCTAGGGCTCGCTTTGAAAGGGGGCGACCAACAGGAAACAGGTGCTTGGTTTCTACTATGGTCCCTTGCCGTGTGTTTCCTGTTCCTGTTGTTCTGCCTTGTTCCCTTTCCTTCGAGCTCTGTTCCAGCGGTCTTTTCAAGTGCTGGATGTTGATCCCCTTTTTTCCCTATTACCCTGTTTCTTATTCCATTGGGCATTACTGAACCCTTATGGGGAACCTGTTTTTGATCTTCGGTGACGTTCTGGATTCGCGGCTGCGTTTCCTAGAGTTCTAGCGTCCCGTTATTTACCCCTTTTTTGTATCCAAACCACCTTGTTGTATATTGTTTGGGTGGTTTCACGAAGGAGCTGAATAACAGCCGTTTTCTTGTGCTGCCTTCGTGTTCTTTTAGATTCCAGGGGTTTTTTAGGTGTCTTTCGAATTCCCTTGATGCTTTTTTTCCCCTGTCCCTTTTTGTCTTATGTTTGTGTATTCCACCCCCTTTGACATTCTCGGTGTTTCCCGAGGGGGCGTGGTTGGTCTGGGGTTACGCAAGAAACAACCAATACGATTGCGGTGGAAGAAATCCTATTTCGTATCAGGCCACTCCAGTTTGTTAACTGGGGTAAGCAGGGAGGCCGATGGTTCGTGTGTGTACTTGGCACTGGTAATATTAGTAGGGGTGTGTTTAATCTTGTCCCCTTTTTTAATTTATAGCGGTCTCATCTGAGTCAAGTTGTCAGCTGCCAAGAAGCCAGAGGAGACAAGCTGTGTTCCCCAAGACCTTGGGTTCCCTTGTTTTGTTACCCACCTTCTTCCGGTGTCGTGTTCTCCACCAACCGATTTGATTGTGGGTGTTGGGGGTTACGGCGAGGGTAGAGGATTGGGATGTTCTTCACTCCTGCGGTGTTGGGCTGGTCGGCATCGGAACACTCATACATGTACTCACTCATCATATGTACTCATACACCTATACATCCTGTTACACACCGATACTCATCCATAGAGTTACTCACACATGCAAATAAACTTTCAAACATCCATTTACTTGCATATACCGCTCTACACACACCACTACACTTATTTCTACAGAAACGTACATATACTTACTCTCTTAGTTATAGAAACACATACTTATTTATTCACAGGAACTATTCCAATCTGTCACTGTCATATATCCTTACTTAAATACATCAATACTCACATATACTAGTTTAAAACATATGTACTTACTCATAAAGACACTATTGAGGCAGTCATCCACTCACTAACACACCCATACAAACACTCATCCACCCATACAGTTCTGCACACATGCTGTCTTCAAAACACATACAAACAGTGAGTCAGTCATTCATGCATCTGTGCGCTAAGTAATGCCCCACCAAACCATACAGACACTAATTCTGATACTCAAAAAAACAACTAATAACCCATATAGACACTCATGTAGCTACTCACTAACCCATGCAGCCACTTATACACAAAGTGAGACACTGATACAGATATTTACATATTTAAACATTACTCTCTAATACATGTATTCACTAAGATATACTTAATAAGTCAGTTATACAATCAATTTTACAGAAAAAAACATTTAGACACTTATTTACCCATTTTTTCTTCCATCAACCTTTAGATATATATATATATATATATATATATATATATAAAAATATTTATTTTTCAGAAAGACACACATTCACTGGAGGAAGTCATCAGTGATGTCATGAGTAATGTCGTTTGAGATGTCATGAGTGATGTCACTGACTATGTCATGAGTGATGTAATATGTGACGTCATCAGCAGTGCATTGCGGGCACACAAGTTATAGTTAGCTGAAATAACTATAACGGAGGAATTTCAATGGTTTTGTGTGAGTGAAATGTCCAGCTAACTATAACATGTGTGAAACCTATGGTTTTTTCAGTGAATATATATATAAATATATGTAAATATATATATATATATATATATATATATATATATATATATATATATATTCTTTACCATACCAAACTTCTGATGAAAGAAGGCGCTGACTCCGTGAGTTTCAATTCAAACGTATTTATTCCTTAATTCAGTTTCTGCTCAGACGCGTTTCGACGGACTCCTGCCGCCTTGTATATATATATACCCACTTTGTATGTTCTCCATCTATGCTGCATTACAGCTGGGTGGAGAACATGCCCAGGCTCTCATACCCCATCTGAGCATCAATCACAATGCTGCAATGCTGCGTTGTGATTGGCCTAGGAGAGCCTGGGTGCTTGCTGCTCGAACAGAAGCTAGGAAGATCACAGAGAGAACAGAAGAGAGGCGGCGGCCTGCTGGTAAGTGGGGCAGAATAGAGAGGAGTGGCCTAGACTGGGGCTGTGTAGAGTGCCACAGCACTCTATGCCTTTCTACTCTGCACCACTCTACTTTTCTCCAGTTATACAATCAATTTTACAAAAAAAAACATTTAGACACTTATTTACCCATTTTTTCTTCCATCAACCTTTAGATACATAATGGTTTTGTATGAGTGAAATGTCCAGCTAACTATAACATGTGTGAAGCCTATGTTTTTTTTCAGTGAATATATATATATATATATATACCTACTGGCGGTCGCCAGTAGGTAGTTATAGTTAGGACCTAGCTACCATAGGAAATCCGCAACATTCTATTGTAAATTGATACTTGTATAGCGCACTACTCACCCGCAAGTGTCTCAAGGCGCTTGTACGAATACCGCTGTGGAACCCATCCTGGCTTTCCCTGTGAGGTGTCCATTCCTGGGCACCCCCAAGGTGGAGGCCAGGCATCCTTAGCGTTGTGGGGGCCGTTGGGGAATAACTTTGGCACCAGTTGAGGAATTTGTGTGTAATTTTCCAAAATTTAGGCCAGCTCTGCTCAGCTCCTTCCCTGAAAGTTTCGGGGGCATTCGTGAAGTGGGGGCCGAGAAAAATGGGGGTCCCAAAACGTACTTTCCTCATGTTAATTTCCGTAGGACAAATTGACAAGGCTACAGCCCGAACCGCTGAACGGAATTACACCAAACTTTGCAAAATTGTAGGGACTGGTATGCAGAAGTGCCTTTTCTATATTTGGTGAAAATTGCTCCAGTGGTTTTTACGAAAATTAGGTTAAAAAACACATATATACAGGGATGTAGAATTCCTATAGCCCGACGCCCAGGACATATTGTTTGGGGTCCAGGGCAACTAGTTTTCATGTGTACTTTGTCCTTGGGACAATTAGGCCCACCCCTGCATCGCAAACCCTTTAGCTGCCGGTTTGCAGTACCATATTATTGATCAGGGAAGGGCACAGTCTGAAGTTAAGGTAATCTTTTTGTTCATAAGTTTATGCTGTTCAAACTTGTATCTATGGTTCATTAATTGAAAACCTTTATTATTAGGGTGAGCTTTCAAAGTAAATCTTGAAGCACTAACTGGATTACTGACAGTGCTTCCAGTATAAAAACGTGCACACACGCTTTTAAGGTTTAGCAATATTAGGCTATGTATAATCCTCCCAGAATGCTCTCTGATTTGATGCAAATATTTGAAGAAGCTTGAAAGTAAGATTGATGATACTTTGCTTTCAAAATAAAATGTTCTTACAAAAATGAAAGCAGGAAAAAAACATTTTGCTAAGCTACTGTAAAATCTCTGGTACCATTTCTATGCAGCATCATTTAGTAACATGTTTTTGATGCATGCTAGTATTTCCCAAAAATATTCATAATGGAGAATCAGTGTAACCAGTTACAATAAGATTATGGAAAACAAAAATAAACAAGCATTGTCAAATCCAGTAGGTCTGAAATTGGTGAGCAGCTTTTTAGTTTTGTCAATGTGTGACTTGTTTTTGCATGGTTTTTGTAAACCTTTATTGGTGTGGGAGCTGCTGGGCCCTCACCATTATAACAAACATTGTCAAAAGCAAAAATTGTGTTTGGTCTCAAAAAGCACACACTGCCACAGTAGTTACTCGCATTGATCAAAATTACTTTGTGTGCCGATATGCTCCATCTGAAAAAGCAGAATGCTGTCACTCACAGTGAAGCCAGCCAATACAGAGAGAGAGACAGACTTTTAATAAACGCAAAAGGCCATGGTCAACACCAGACCAAATTAGGGGCCCATTTATTAAAGAAAGTCTCAAAAGGGCACCCATGGTATATGTCCTTGCACTAAGTGCAGCTATATGGCTTTCGTGAATTCCCAAAAATTTACAGAAATAGGTCAAGAAATTGTACTTCTAGAAAATATTTGTGAACTGCATTTTAGCATAAGCAAATATGCATGTGTAGATTTGCTCGTGAAAATCTAAGGGGTCCATTAGGATGTCGGGCGGTGGCACCACCGCGGTGGTGGTGGGGCGGAAAAACAGCTATTTCCGCCCGCGAGCAGCGAAACTCACATCCGCCACATTAGAATAGATAAACATAGGTCATTTCCCGTCCGCCCCGGAGCGACGGGCACCACCATCAAAGTGCGTCCGCCACCGCGGCGGCGGGTGTCAATCGAGACTCTCCACCGTGCCGAATGACGGCCGCCCCGCTCGACAACTTAGGATGGCCCAAACAAGCTGGCGCACTGCAGCGGAGACACCGCCCAGCCTGAGCAGGCAGAAACTCGACAGCGGAGCAAGATAGCCGAGACCCGGTCCTGACCGCCATGAACCCAGCCCTCCATATGCATCTGGTGATGTTCCTCCTACAACACTATCTTCAGATGGGCCGCCAGGTACGCAAATACACATATGCAACACACAACACACAGGCCGACACAGGGTCCAATCACCACACAGACACCCTGCTGGGGGACACAACACAAACACACGGGCACCCACACATCACCCACCTCACAACAAGGCACCCCTCAGCATCCAGGACACACATCGACCACCAACCAGCAGCAACGTCCCAGTCCCGGCCACGTCACCGCCGCGGTCAACACATGTGGACTATGCAGAAGGCAGGGCCACTCCAAGGCATGGGCAGGGCACAAACAACACAGAGACACACAGCCCCCAATCACACAGCAACACACCCCATCAACCCACAGGCCACGTGCCCATCCCGTGCACCCCCATGCACACCAACAAGCACTGCAACAACAAGCACAATACACACTCTCTGCACCACACAACACACAACCAGGGAGACAGCCACTGCAGGAGTGGTGGACAAGGAACACACAACACCACTGCCACACACACTCAAGGTTCACAATCCTTGCCAGCACACACACACACACAAACAAACACACACCCTGGGTGTAGCCACAAACACAACACCCACACAGGGATGCCTCAACCGATGCCTGCAAAAGAACAACACACAAACAATACAGGAACACATCCTGAACTCCAACAGAAACACACATAACCTGTCAGCCAAACTGGGGAAAATCAATGGGAGAACAGACACAACAGGAGTACACAACAACATCACTCAGGAACAAAACACACACACCATAACACAAATCACACAAGATGTGCATCTGGACCAACACACACAGCCACATCAAACCCATCACAGATGCACATGAAACCTCAATCAACAAACACCACAAGACATCAGGGGATGCACATAAGGCAATGCCAAGGCCACATGCACACAGCACCGCATGCACAACAAGCATTGTCTGCGGAACAGGCATGATTGACACAACTGCATCACACACCACAAATCAGCACTGTACAAATACAACACCACACCCAGGAACTGAAGCAATACACACCCTTCATTCACACATCCAACACAACAACTACACATGCACCACTCTGGGACACAAGAGCACATCCACCTCCACCAGAGCACTGGCCAGCACACACAGCTGAAGTGCACATGACCACTACAGAATGACCAATAGCATAAGGACAGCACACATAAACCAGTGGGCCAATGTCCAGAGTGGAACAACACTTATGGCCCAAGAACTGCACCACAAAGCACAAGCCCACATATGAAGGGATGGGGAGGCACACACACATGGAAACCAAGGGGAAACCTGACATCTAAGTTAGACAGCCTGCATGTCAGTAGCAGACATGTAAGGGGTGTACCACACACCAATAGAGTGACGGAAAACCCACAATGACCAGGCACAAGTAGCACACATAGGGGATGCCCTAAAACCACACACCATGCCATACAGGGATGCAAAAACCACCATGTGCCTGCAATGCATGACAAACACAAACACAATGCCAGTGTGGAGCAGCAGGGCCACACAGTTCACACAAAACACCCAAGACACATTGAGGATCAATCAAATCCAACACTGATGTGCAACTCACACAATTTGTACACTCCAAACTGACAAACACAACAAAGAGGAGTCACACACAACACCATGGACACACCAACACACAGCACAGTGCACTACAAACAGCTCACACAAGTGCATACAATCCTCTACCCAGGGCAAGACAAAACAAACAACAGGCATACAACTCCTGGTTGACACATGTGTGTCTCACACAATACAGGGGCACACACACATCCACTACAAACTGACACCCTTCACACTGCACACCTCTGCTACACCCAACACCACGCATCTCATGTAGGCCATGGCACCGGGACCAAGGCCCAACACAAGATGACCATACACATACAAGGCTGGGCACACAGAAAGCAATCCACACACATACTTCATTACATATCCCAGCCAGCTTCGAAACATTTGCAGAGCATCACACCTTGTGCTGGCAGTGTCCCCCAACCAGACATGTGAACAGTGTAGACAACAACTGCAAATCACTAACAAGATGCCTGCATGCCAGGTAAAATAGCCATCACAGATCACACAATTTGCAGGCTCAGAATGGACTTAAGACCCTGTCACCCCTGCCCAAAATGATGATGGCTGCAAAGAGCCTTGCAATGTTGCAGTGATACATGGAGCATGGTGCACAGGCAATCAAATGCAAACAGAAACAGAACTTAAATCAGCAAGGACACCGACAAAACACACACCAGAAGTAACTGTATTTATTCCCATATTGCACAGATGCAGTGGTACAACAATAGTAGACAACAGCAAGGCTCAAAATGATGCAAAAATGCTATATACCATGCACAGGTGAAACTCAAACAGGAAGGCCAGTATCCATGGCAGGTGAGAGGCCAACACAGCAGAGCAACAGGGCCAGTGTCCAAGGCACAGGTGAGAGCACGACACAGCAGAGCAACAGGGCCAGTGTCCATGGCAGGGGAGAGGCCAACACAGCAGAGCAACGGGGCCAGTGTCCATGGCAGGGGAGAGGCCAACACAGCAGAGCAACAGGGCCAGTGTCCATGGCAGGGGAGAGGCCAACACAGCAGAGCAACAGGGCCAGTGTCCAAGGCACAGGTGAGAGCATGACACAGCAGAGCAACAGGCCCAGTGTCCATGGCAGGGGAGAGGCCAACACAGCAGAGCAACAGGGCCAGTGTCCATGGCAGGGGAGAGGCCAACACAGCAGAGCAACAGGGCCAGTGTCCAAGGTACAGGTGAGAGCATGACACAGCAGAGCAACAGGCCCAGTGTCCATGGCAGGGGAGAGGCCAACACAGCAGAGCAACAGGGCCAGTGTCCATGGCAGGGGAGAGGCCAACACAGCAGAGCAACAGGGCCAGTGTCCAAGGCACAGGTGAGAGCACGACACAGCAGAGCAACAGGCCCAGTGTCCATGCTTGTAAAAAATGGTCAGGACTAGCACACCTGTATGAGGAACAGGCGCATGAGGGGGATGTCAACTCACTCCTGGAAGTCATGCAGACTTGGACCTGGCTGTGTGTTGGCGACAGCAGGCCCACTTAACTGGGGTGACAGAGCCCCTGGTGAAGTGGGGCTAACAGTGGCTTGGCAAGCTGGAGCGCTGTGTAGACCAGGTGGCATAGTAGCACGTGGAGGTGGAGTCATGCAGACATTTGACACAGTGTGGTTGTGAGAGGTTGGAGGGGAGCCCTTCCACTTTTTGGGAATATGAATTGGCTTCCCTGTCTTGGGGTTGATGGGAAGTGTTGATGACCCAACAGGCACACGCACCAACTGTCCCACATCAGGTGCAGACACTGGCACTACCTCTGGTGATGTGCTGGATCCTGCGGAACGCTTGGTCTGGCTACGCCTCAGGACCTCCTTCCCCTCTTTGCCTGGTGTACCCCCTACAGTGCCCTGCTTTGCCTTTTTGCCAGGGGTGGTCTCCACAGTGCCCTGCTTTGCCTTTGTGCCAGGAGTGGTGTCTACAGTGCCCTGCTTGGCCTTAGTGCCAGGGGTGGTGTCTACAGTGCCCTGCTTTGCCTTTGTGCCAGGGGCGGTCTCCAAAGTGCCCTGCTTTGCCTTTGTGCCAGGGGTGGTGTCTACAGTGCCCTGATTTGCCTTTTTGCCAGGGGTGGTCTCCACAGTGCCCTGCTTTGCCTTTTTGCCAGGGGTGGTGTCTACAGTGCCCTGCTTTGACTTTGTGCCAGGGGTGGTCTCTACAGTGCCCTCCTCCACCTGCTTCAATGGACTCGGAATTGGGGTAGATGTGGTGGGTGGATGTGTCCCTGTGCTCTTCTTAGGTGTACCCCTGATATGCAACACATCCTCAATGGACACAGACACTGCATGGGTAGGTCTGTGTGACGTTTCAGTGACAGGAGAGTCTTTTGCTGGTGATGCCTCTGCGGCATTTGAGCCTGATGTCTGCCTCATTGATCGCCTGGCCTTGATCTTCCCTGACTGGCTCTTGTCTGTGCATTGTGGGGTGGCCCTGCTCTTCAGTGGGGATGGTGTATGTGGGCGGGAGTGCCTGGGTTGTGTCTGTTGTGTGCTCCTTGTGCTGTATCTTTTTAGTGACGCAGGCGAACCGTGGTCACTGTCACTTGATGTGGCCACTGACTGGGGGGTGGACAAAGGCACCTGAGCTGCAATGGGAGCATGTCCCTGTTGAAGGGCTGACGTCACTGTGGATGACAAAGCCTGGACTGTACGGCGTAGCCCACCAACGTCAGAGTGTATGCCCTCCATGTATGCAACCACCTGGCCTAATTTCTTGTCATGGTCACTGAAGGCAGGCATTGAGCAGGGTGGTCTGGCCCACACAGAGCTGGCGCAGGAGCTCTACACACTCTGCAGTGAGGGCAGCAGGGGGGACAGGTGCAGGGGCAGCGGTGCCAGGTGTGAATGTGACTCATCCCCTCTTAGTGACACGGATACAGGTAGCACCAGAAGAAGTGGATGGGAGGCTGGGCACAGGCCGCTGGGTGGTAGATGATGATGCAGACTCCCCATCACCTGTGCCTGCCAGCATGGATGCATCCCCGCTGGCATCAGATAAAGTGGTACTCTGTGTCTCAGCCAGAGATTCCTCCTGCATACCTCTGTCCCCCTCAGATGAGCTGGTGGGCTCTGTATCACTGGCCTCCACTGCAGCTGTAGTGCTACTCTCGCCACCACTGGGTTCGGGCTCATGTTCCTCTGTGGTCTCTTGCGAATCTGCATGAGAGAGAGATACAGGGTTGTGTAAGAGTCATCAAATTCAAGACAATGCACTACAGGAGAGGCCCAAATCTACATGGTAACCACCACCCCAGCAATCACTGTGCAGCAACACACAACATAGACCACAACAGTGCCTGCAACGCTGAATATCTGCCATGGGTGAGCCATGTTGATGCCACACAGCACTACACCCTGCCCGTAGATGAAGTGTACCACACACACAACTTGGCCTGCCCACACCTTGGGACATGATGAGGGTACAACACTTGTTACCACTAACAGACCTTCAGGGAACAGGAGGGGACAACACACACACCTATTAGGACATCACAGTCCCCAATGCCACGTAGGCCATAACAAGCACCATGTGGTAATCTGGGGCACATTATTTGCAGATGTTGGGGCACCAACGATCATGGTGCAGGCAGAGTCGACATACATGAATTCACACTCAGGAAGTGGACACTGTTGTTCACCCCATAATAGATCACCCACACCATCCCAACGCTGAATGACCATGTGGAGCCCAACACATCTGGCAATGGGAAAGTACAGCAGGGAGTATCTGCTCAGTAAGGCCAGGGTGACACAATACTTGATACAAGCACACATCACAGCAGCCACTCACATGACACAGCACAGCAACACAAGCACATCGCATGGCTCACCACTGCCACAGGCGCTGTACACATGCATCCACTCCAAGCACAAGTCAGATACTCACCAGCCCTGCCTTGCTTGCCATGCTCCTTAAGATGTGCATCCAGGTCTGGATGAGTCACTGCCAAGATGCAGCCCATCACTGGAGTCACGCTGCGCCGTGCCAAACGCCCTGTGCGTGGTAGCATCCCCAATGACATCTCAGTCACGGTTTTTGCAAGCCGACTGATGTCGTCCCACCTCTTGTGTCAGTGTGTGCATCAGCGGTTGGATACCCCCAGGGCTCGCATCTTTGCCGCAATGGCCCTCCACACGGCCTTACGCTGGTTTACCTTGAGCTGCATGTATGAGAGAAAAGAAGGGTTAATGACCAGTTCTACAATGTCAGGTACCAACATCAATCAGTACAGTAGCAAGACCCAGACTCAGGACCTATTGTAACCTCCCTCCCTCCCAAACTGGGGGACCCCTCACAAGGGCACTTAGCATGGCCCACACAGATGTGATTGCATGCACACAACGGGGCGTAGAGGGTCCAGGATAATCTCACAAATGCAAGATGCATGAACATAATATGCATCGACAGAAGTGTGTAAGTCTGCAATTACACAGGGCACAGATGTGGCATATCTCATATTCAGTGGGAAGGAACTGGTGCAAGGAACATGTAAGTCTGGTGGTGTTTTTCGTTTGTGTGGGCACTGGTCCGACTCTCTGGGTCACACTGAGTCAGACAACAGGGGCACACAGAAATACTCACACAAGCAAATATGTCCTGGCACCTACATGGCAAACATTCGGTGGCTCTGTATGGCTGACAATGTGACACTCCCCACTCACACATACAGGTGCAGGCATGGGAAAGAGTGACATTGAACACACACACTCCCTCACCCTGGAGACAGCTTGTCTGTCAGTGTTTGACACAACCCCACACCCTCAGGCATATACTGCAGCAGCACAACTACACGTCTGACACCCCCATGCCAGACAGCTACCTTCATGGTGACTTACCACGACATTGGGACCACTGAACAGCCTTGGGTACTGTGCCAGCACCTCGTCCACAAGGACCTCTAGCTCCTCGCTGGTGAATGGACTGGCACGGATCTTCTCTGTCCTTGCCATCCCTGTGGACATGGAACACCTGTGGCGGAAGTGAGTGGGGAGGGGTCCCAGGCAGCAGGCTCAGGAGGCAGCAGCAGGAGAGGGTCCTAGGCAGCAGGCTCAGGAGGCAGCAGCAGGAGAGGGTCCCAGGCAGCAGGCTCTGTGAGCAGTGGAAATGTGAGGCTCACTCCCACAAACTTATAGCCCCCTGGGGTCGTCTGTAAGCTGCAAATCAGCACCAATTGGTTGTCCAGGTCTGCCTCTTTCAAAATCATCCAATGACCGCCTACGCGCTGGCGGAGCACACCTTCCGCGTTTTTCAAATGTGCATCATGCCACCGCGATCATCGCTCCCATTGGCTGTAGGCAATGCTCCATGGCGGTGATGCACCACGGGTGCCCGGGGTGCGCTACCGCGAAGGTGCATCATTCAAAATCATCCAATGACTGCCTACGCGCTGGCGGAGCACACCTTCTGCATTTTTCAAATGTGCATCATGCCACCACGATCATCGCTCCCATTGGCTGTAGGCAATGCTCGATGGCGGTGATGCACCGCGGGTGCCCGGGGTGCGCTACCGCAATGGTGCCTCATTCAAATGCATTCAATGACCGCCTACGCGCTGGCGGAGCATGGCCACCGCCATGTACACATGTCCATATGCCAATGGCTTCCGCACTTGTGAAGGGGGTGGTGCTGGTGTCACACCGCCGGGGACAGGCGGTAGGTACCGCGATTCATGCGGCGGAGCAAGCTCACAGCAATTTACAAATGTCCATATGCCAATGGCTTCCGCACTTGTGAAGGGGGTGGTGCTGGTGTCACACCACCAAGGACAGGCGGTTGGTACCGCTATTTTCATGACCATTAATGGCTTTGTCAATCCTGAACACTGTATCAGTACACAGCAGCAACATGGTGAAGGGCACATCATTGTACACACAATGCCATACTTCCATGTCATCCACAGGTGGACGCACGTTCAGTGTGACACACTTTGGTCTGTGGTCCCTGCCATGTTACTTATGCATTTCATGGCTGATGATGCTTGACACTTTTGAGCTGGTGTTCATGATGTGGTACAAATCCATTTGTTGTGGGTTAGTGATGACCTTGACAAGGCTTGTGTCACTGCATTGTATCGTATCAGACTGGTGCATTCACAACAGCTCATGCACACAACTGAACGTTTTCCTGATACTGTGATCATTGTATTGATGGGTGTGTGCAGAGTTTACATGATGCATTGAGGTGTGACAGGTACAGCAGATGGGTGTGATACAGACATGGTAATTTCCAAAAGATTGGCGGATGTTGCTACACCTTGCCTGCACATGTGAATTGTGTTTTCCAGTATGTGCGCATTCACATTCTCCGATGTGTTTGTGGCACTTGTGTATTGACAGTGGAGAGGTGTGCCCTCTGTGTGTATCAAAAGGCCAGCCATGTAACCTGGTGTGCCATGCATCTCTCAGGCAGTTGATGTGTTTCCATGACATCATTGATGGTATGTGCTGTGGCCATCTCATGATGGTTGTCACTGACATTTTCAATTTTACTTCTCAACTAGGAGGAGGCCAAATCTCCTACGTCACCTGACAGTGCTGGAGGACATGGAGAATATTGCAATAATTAGGAAGTTCCACCTGGACAGACCAACACTGAAGATCCTGTGTGATCTATTGGAGCCCCACCTGCAGCCTCGCTGTCACAATCCTACGGCATTCACACCCACATACAAGGTGATGGCAGCACTCCACTTTTTTGCGACAGGTTCCTTCCAGGAGACCGTGGCTAGCGCTGGAGGGATGTCACAGCCCATGTTCAGGATGGTGCTGAGGGCTGTTCTTGCTGCCATGATGCTCTATCGGAATCGCTACATCCATTTCCCTAGGGGAGGAGAATTGGCTGCCGTGAAGGGTGACTTCTATCCCCTTGGGCGCATCCCACATGTTGGTGCCATCGATTGCACCCATGTAGGTCTGGTGGCACCACAGGCGATGGAGCACATATATAGGAACCGCAAACATTATCATTCCATCAATGTGCAGGTGGTGTGCCTTGCGGACATGACCATTTCTCATGTGTGTGCGAAGTATCCTGGCTCGGCGCATGATTCGTACATCATGAGGAACAGCATGGTCCCACGGATGATGGAGAATCTGCATCCCGAGCGTGCTTGGATTGTGGGTGAGTATGCCTACTGATATGGTGTGCAGTGTGTTACCTGCTGCACTCTGGCTGTGCAACATTGCAATGGGTGTTTGTCATTCACAGGTGACTCTGCATATCCTAGTCGGCCATGGTTGTTGAGCCCCCTCAGGAATCCCAGGACCCCGGCTGACATCCGCTACAATGACGCCCATGGCAGGACCCGACGGGTAATTGAACGGACTTTTGGCCTGCTAAAGTCTAGATTCCGCTGCCTTGACAGGACAGGAGGTGCACTGGCATACTCGCCTGTGTAGGTATGCAAGATCGTTTTGGCATGCTGTATGGTGCACAACCTGGCCATCCACAAGGGGATCCCCCTGCTCCTGGATGATGGTGAGGAACCAAGGCCACCACCTGCTCAAGGACCTGAGTCCAGTGATGAGGACAGTGGAGAGGATGAAGGAGTAGAGCTGCGCCAGCAACTCATTGAACGCTACTTCACTTGAAGGTGGGTGACGAGGTACAATGTGTACATTGTGTGGAGTGGTTGCTGTTGTTGTGAAGGGCTATGCGCGGATGTAACAGCCAGGCACACGTTCAGTCGCCTGTGTGTGGTAAAAGTGACATTGACGTTCCATATGTGAATGTATACTGGACCCTATTTGTTCACACCTGCAGCCCATTGTCTAGTATGCCTGTAGTGTCTTGTGTATGTTTTGTGTAGTGTTCTGCCTGTGATGCCACAATAAGACCAGTGACTGTTGTTCTGTTGTGTCTCCCTAGGTGCTACAGACGAATCCTGCACTACATACTGTACATCATTTGGACACATCATGGACATTGTCAACATTGTAAATATTGCACTAAAAACGATACTGCCCAAAATCTGGTGCACCAGGTATTTTATTTTGACAGTGGACATGTGATTTGTGTTGGAATATTTACATGACAGTGGGGAATGAGCAGTGAATTGACAGTCCTGTTCAATGAGATGCAAGAGTAGAGTCCACATGGATGTGGTGACCCAGTCCAACAGACAGGTGCCATTGCCAAGGAAATGTGGGTAAAGGCAGTCCAAACAGTCAATGCAGTAGGGAAGAGGGTTGTCATCTCGGCTGGCTCCGTGACTGGCGTGTGGCAGGTGCTTTGCCTCCGGAGACTCCCAGGCTCTTCTTTGGACGCCCCTTAGATCATTTTGGCAGTGGGGGGCCTGCTGAATGGCCAGCGGCGTGAGGGGACTCGTCCGTCTCTGTTGGCGCAGGGGAGGTTGGTGCACTGTCATCCTGCGGCACAACAGGAGGGTGCAGAGGTGGTGGTTGAGACACAGGCCTGTCCCTCTGCAACGCCACTTGCTGGCCCATGAGGTCCACCATCTGTCCAAGGTGGTTGTCGATGGACCTCATCAGCAGGATGAGCTCCCTTAAAAGTTCATCCGACCGGCCACTTTGTCCCTGGACCTCTTGGTATGCCTCCACTACTCTGGTGAAGTGGTCCAGGGATGGTGTCCACTCCTCCCGAGGTCTGGTGGTGACCCTGGCCTTCCCACCTGCTCTGCTGCCACGGACCTCTTGCCTCACCACTGTCGGTCCACGCACTCTCTCCTTGCCCTCCACAGTAGTTGCTGTGGGCTGGTCATCCCCTGGGACAGGGAGGGTGCTACATATGGTACTGGTGGTACTAGTGGTAGTGGCGGTGGAGGCAGAGGCCATGACAGCAGGGGTCTGCTGTGCTGTTGTTGCAGCACGGGATGTGGTGGGGAGGATGGGGGCCTGGGACCTCTGTGTCTGTGGCACACCAGATGGGCCAGCCTGGAGCTCTTCGTCCAAACTGTCCTGGGTCTCCGCATCTGAGAGTCCATATCCCGGGGGTGGAGACTGGCTCTGCTGGTCATTGGTGTGGTCCTCAGCAGTGAGTTCTTCATCACCTGTGGAGTAGATGGGGAATGGTCAGTGTTGGGCACTGTGCAAGTATTGTCTCAGCTGCGTGTAATGGACTGTCTCTACACTACACAAATATGAAGTCAGCAGTAGTACAATTCATGGCAACACTGTGTGTAATTTCATAGTGCAGAGGAACATCATTTACTCATACATGTTGGATGTCAATGCATTGCATGCAATTGTTGCTGCGTTTCGGGATGCAGGTCTCGCACACACACATCAGGAAGAGTTAAGATAGCTACCTACCTGTTAAGTGAGGGAGAACAGTGCAATGGCTGACACTTGCTCCTGGGTGGGGGAGGCCTGTATCCTGCTCAGCTGTGGGCCAGGGGGCATGCTGGGAGTGGTAGTGCAGGACTCCCACCCCCAAACAGTGCTCCAATACAAGATGGATACCGACCTGTTAGGTGAGGGTGAACACTGCAATGGCGGATACTTGCTCCTGATTGGGGGAGGCTTCCTTGCTGCTGGAGTGTGGGCCAGGGAGCATGCTGGGATTAGTGATACAGGGCCTCCCACCCCCAAACAGTGCTCCAATACAAGATGAATACTGACCTGTAAGTCTGTTTGGTGAACAGTGCAATGGCTGACACATGCTCCTGGGTGAGGGAGGCCTCCATGCTGCTGGAGTGTGGCCCAGGGAGCATGCTGGGAGTAGTGATACAGGGCCTCCCACCCCAAAACAGTGCTCCAATACAAGATGGATACCGACCTGTAAGTATGTTTGGTGAACAGTGCAATGGCTGACACATGCTCCTGGGTGGGGGGAGGGGGCTTCCATGCTGCTGGAGTGTGGGCTAGGGGACATGCTGGGAGTGGTGATACAGTGCCTCCCAACCCACAAACAGTGCTCCAATACAAGATGGATACCGGCCTGTTAGGTGAGGGTAAACAGTGCAATGGCTGACACTTGCTCCTGGGTGGAGGAGGCTTCCATGCTGCTGGAGTGTGGGCCAGGGGACATGCTAGGAGTAGTGATACAGGGCCTCCCACCCCCAAACAGTGCTCCAATACAAGATGGATACCGACCTGTAAGTCTGATTGGTGAACAGTGCAATGGCTGACACATGCACCTTGGTGGGTAAGGCCTCCATGCAGCTGGAGTGTGGGCCAGGGAGCATGCTGGGAGTAGTGATACAGGGACTCCCACCCCAAAACAGTGCTTCAATACAAGATGGCTACCGACCTGTAAGTCTGTTTGTTGAACAGTACTATGGCTGACACATGCTCCTGGGTGGGGGAGGCCTGTATCCTGCTCAGCTGTGGGACAGGGGGCATGTTGGGAGTGGTAGTGCAGGACTCCCTCCCCCATACAGGCCTCCTAAGCAAGATGGCTAGCTACCTGTTGTGTGAGGGTGGACAGTATAATGGTGTTTTGGTATTGCAAGGAAGTACTTCTTAGTGTGTTGTTTGGCATTTGTTTGTACTTACCAGCCTCCGCTCCTCCGGCTACTCCTGTGAAACTCTCAGGAAGCAGTATGGCAAGTACCTTCTCCTCCCATGGTGTGAATGTTTTCTGTGGGAGGGGAGGGCCACTGCCAGTCATGTTCGCCAGCATCCCGTTCTTACTCCTCCTCTCCTTGACAACCCTCTTGAGATCATGCCACCGCTTCATGATCTCCTTCTTGGATTTCGGGGTGGTCCCTACTGCATTCACCCTTTGGACTATCCTTTCCCACATTTATGTCCTCATGGCTAATGTTGTCTGTTGGACCAGGCTACCAAACAGTTGTGGCTCTACTCTCACAATCTAATTGACCATGACTGTCAACTCACTCTCGGTGAATTTGGGCATTTTTTGTGTTGTCATGGTGTGTGGTGGTTGAGGTGTTTTTGGGTGCAGGGGTGTGGGTGCAGGGGTATGGTGTTGAGGTGTGAGGGGTGTTGTGTGCTGTGGGATTATTTGTGCTGGTGTAAAGGTGGTGGTGATGGTGGTGGTGGATGTGTGTGTGTGCTGTGCTATTTTGCCTCTCCTGTTAGATATGGGGTATGGCCTTCTATTCTGGAGTGTTGCAAAGGATTGTGATTAGTGAAGGGGGTAGCTTTATACTCAGCTGTGTGGGTGTGTCCAAGGGGATTTTGGGTGTCAGGTGTGTTGTGGGAGTTGTCCAGGGTTTTTATTTTATTTTTGCTCTATTTGTTTTATTTGTATGTGTGTTATGTATTTGGGGGCATGGCTGATTTTATTTGTGCACTGTTTGGCATCACTGCGGTGTTGTGGCATCGTCCGCCATGTTTTTCATGTCCCATCTGCTGCGGTGTCTATGCTGCAGCTCTTCAGCTATTTTTCCCATTCACTCCTGTGTGCGACCACGGCGGTCGGTAAAAGCGGTTCCGACCGCGACACCCTCGGGGTTATCTTAATTTCCCGTGCGGTGTATCCACTGTCCTTGCGGCAGGTTGTTGCTTTTCCGCAGCTTTTCCGGTCGATTTTTGGCCATCACCACCCGCGTTGGACGGTTTTGCTTGGCCCGCTGCAGTCGGTCTTTAGTGGCGGTTGATCCTAATGTGGCCGCCGGTGTATCCGCGGTGCAGGCGGGCGGTTGGTTTCCGCCTCCATGGCGGTCGGGGTGGTTTTCCGCCCGCTATCCTGATGACCCCCTAAGTGTTTGAAGTTCACTTTCCCTCCAACCACTTTTTTCCCAACTCTGGAAGAAGGTTTACATCTGTCATTGTCAGAATTAAATTTCCAAAATTTGTCAGTATGGGAAAAGATTAGAAAGGAGTTGTTGAAAACCCTTAAACATGCACGTTAGTAGGTGTGCACAGACTCAAAAGGGCTTTCTAACCCTGGTACCATTGCTTACCACTACCTTCAGCCCCAGTATGTAGATCTGTGGAAACATGGGAACATAAGGGGACTGCAAGTATTCAAACACTACTATGGTAGGAGCCCTGGCATAATCAAGAGAGACTATATCAGAGTTCTTATACAATGCCATAATTTGTCGCTGCACTACATGGAACCAAAGGGACATGTGGATTTTGTAACAGGACAAGTAGATTTATGAAGCAACCTGCCCCATGGACAAGTAGATATTTTATTAAATTCCACACCCCTGATATATCTATATGCGCGCTTCCAGCGCTTACCGGTACGTGTACCGGGGAGCGCACCCGGAGCGACAAGGAAGTAGGCGAGCGGAAAGCTGATTGGCTCTCGGGTGTCTGTCAACATTCTAAACAGTCCGGAGAGTCCGCCATCTTGTGTCTCGGTAGAATCGAGACACAAGAGGTGAAAATAAAAAGGGGGAAATGATTATAAGGAGGCAGGGTAGACACTCCCTGACAACCCAGGTTTTCTGAGGGGGGCCTAAAAGGACCCTGAAGGGCAAAATAACTATTTTTTTTTTGCGGGGTAAGCGCTGGGTGCGTTCCCATGTACGCTTCCCGGTACGCGTACCCAGAGCGTACCACAGGGAAAAACAGTGAAAGAAAATAGTGTAAAATAAGAATTTGGATTGCTTAGAGGTAGGGTAGCTCTAAAAAGAGCTGTTGTGTTATGTGGGTGATTTACCGATGCAGAGTCTAAAATTCAAGAGAAAGACTCTGTTCCCCTCATCTGAGAAATGCACACTGTCTCCTCTGTAGATATCTTGCATGTTGTAATGCAAGCTATTGTGGTATATGGAACTCATACCATAGTCTCTAAGGAAAGCAGAAACAGATCCTTTTTGGACCCCCTGAGAATGTCTAGGGGGTGAGGGGCACTATACCCTGTCCCCTTTTCACGTTCTGAACTAATATATTTCACTCTCTTCTGTAACTACACAAAATGGTGGAGATAGGGTGCATTAGAGACAGGCAGTGAGTGAAAGGAGGCAGGAGATGAAGAAGAGATGTCAAATACACATTGGAGAAAAGATAGTGGTTGAAGGGAAGTTGTAGCATGTCCTCATCTGGAATTTCCTTTTCAATCAAATCATCAGGAATCTCCTCATGAAAAGTCTGCAATGATGATTGTTGGAATTCAATTGTATCCAAACATTCGATAAATTCTTCGTCAAGAGATTCATCCAAAAATCATTTATGTCATCTCCTCCTTGTGATAAAATTAAATTATTGGTGCTGTCAATATCCGTGACATTTTGATTTTCAATAAATGTAGTTGAAAATTCAAAAGGAATTTCCTTGATCTCCTCATTCTGATCAATTTTAACTTCAAATTTCTTGCTGTAAATTGCAGAAAAAAGTAATCGCTTTCATTTATCGTTTTTAGTAATACATAATATAAAACTAGCTTAATCAAGTATTTAGTTCTTTAAAATTAATTGGGCAGTGTATAGTATCAGGCAGGAACTAGAAATATAAAGCACTGCATGTGATGAAGCCTATCTTAATCCATTATTATAACAGAATGACTGTAAATAACTAATAGAAAACATTTTTCAAATTATCTTAAAGTGTACAACATAGTTCCCCTTACAAATTAACATCTCACCTTTTTGAAAGTAGGAGAAGAGTTAGTACTGTGTAATTCAAACACCAGAAATTGAGCACCAAAAATTCCTCTCAAATGTACATCAGACAGGAGTATCACAAAATGGCCGTGTTTTCCTCTCATTTAAGATATATACATAACCAATCATACTTCATCACACACAAATTCAAAACGTAACATTTTGATTGGTTCTAAATTTCAATACTTTCAAATGTATTTTCCCCATGCAATTTTCCGTAGGACATTAAGACACGGCTACAGCCCAAACGGCTGAATGGAATTACACCAGACTTGGCAAAATGGTAGGGACTGGTACGTAGTAGGGCCTTTTCCATTTTTGTTTAAAATTGCTCCAGTGGTTTTTATGAAAAGCAACTTCAAAAACACATATATATAATTTTGCGCGCTTCGAGCGCGTGCCGGTACGCGTACCGGGAAGCGCACCCGGCGGGCCACAGAAGTGCGCGAGAGGAAAGCTGATTGGCTCTCGGGTGTCTGACAACATTCTAAACAGTCCGGAGAGTCCACCATCTTGTGTCTCGGTAAAATCGAGACACAAGAGGTGAGAAAAAAGGGGGAAATGATTAAAAGGGGGCAGGGTAGACACCCCCCGACCCCCTAGGTTTTATGAGGGGGGCCTAGAAGGACCCTGAAGGGCTAAAAAACTTTTTTTATTTTTTTTATTTTCGCGGGGTAAGCGCTGGGAGCGTTCCCATGTACGCTTCTCGGTACGCGCACCCTGAGCGCACCACGGGGAAAAACAGTGTAAAAAATTAGAGTAAAAAAATTAATTAGAGTGCTTAGAAAGGTAGGGTAGCTCTGAAAAGAGCTTTTGTGTCATGTGGGGTTTTTTTGTACCTACAAGTAGGTACCAATGCAGAGTCTCAAATTCAAGAGGAAGACTCCATTCCCCTCATCTGTAAAATGTACACCATCTCTCCTATAGATGCCTTGCATGTTGTAACGCAAGTTGTTGTGGTAAGGAGGTGAGGAAAGAAGAAACAGATTTATTCACATGTTTCCTTGCTTTCTCAATCTGTGGACAAAATTGGTTGGACCAGTTCCATTTTTGCCTTTGGCATATATTAGAAAATACCAAGGCAGCTTTTGGAAAAAGTGACATCAATTGCCCAAAGATGTCCTTTAAAAGCATTTCCAGACCTACCCCAGTCAAAGTGCCCAGGTCATTGCCACCACAGTGCACAATTATGAGGTCAGGGTATGGTAGATGCATAAAGGATTTTACCAATGGTATCAATTGGTGACTTCTCAATCCTCTGTGTCCAATCCACACAATGTCCACATTTGGTAAATCAAGTTTGCAAATTTCTCTGTTACTTGCATATTTTTCACTCCAGTGAACAATGCTATGACCCACAAACCAGACTTTTGGCATCTTGAAGGTAGATGCGCAAGTATTCAGATGAGTTGTGGAAATTAAATGGCAGTTTGAATGTAGGAGTTATGAAAAAAAAAGTGGTTGAGATTCAGTGCACTTGAAAAACAAGAAATGATTGGTGGTTTCTTAACATTCGCCACTGAAAATTAGGGTATATGCATCTGTTTTTTGAAAGAAGTAATTCTCTTACTTCACAAATAGGCTCTAAGCTGTGCAATCAAGATCCAGGGTGTGCCGTGGAAATGAAAAAGGAATGTTATGTCTTGCTTATATATGTGTGGTCTGTTTTTTGCCAGTAGAGACAGTGAGATAATATGAGCAGAGACACTCATATTGCATGCAGAGACAGACATGGTATATTACATGTAACATCCTGGTCATGTGCCTAAGATCACACTGTGAGTCAAGCTTGATTGTAAATAGGCAGCATGTCTGTTAGGCCTCTTACTACACATATTGCATGCAAAGATAGACATGGTAGATTACATGTAACATCCTGGTCATGTGCCTAAGATCACACTGTGATCTTGATTGCACAGTTTAGACCTTATTTGTGAAGTAAGAGGCCTAACAGACATGCTGCCTAAGATTCCCTACTAGTACATATCCTAAAGCCTAACTGACTTCAAGAATACATGTATTGCCATACTTTTAAAAACACATTAACTAAGCAAATTATTCACCCAGATCCATTTAAAAATCAAGCTTGACTCACAGTGTGATCTTAGGCACATGACATGAAATAGTCACATAGGCTCAGAGTGAGGTGAGACACAGGCACAGAGTACCCTTTAAGCTTAGAGATGCTAACTGTGGGGAGACTCAGGTGACATTATTGAAAAATGTGAAAATATAATTCCTTATTTCATACAGACACTCAGTGTGATCCTTGTCAAAAATGTTAAAGCTATACTTTTTACCATGAAACATTTACCAGAGTGAGATGAGACACACGCAAACAGACAAATGACACACAGAAAGAGAGAGAGATGGGGCTGGCACAGAGTGAGATGACACAGAGGCACAGAGTGAGGTCAGACACAGGCACAGAGTACATTTTAAGCTTAGAGATACAAACTGTGAGGAGACACAGGTGACATTTTTGAAGAATGTGAAAATATAATTCCTTATTTCATACAGACACTCAGTGGATCCTTGTCAAAAATGTTAAAGCTATATTTTTTACCATGAAACATTTACCAGAGTGAGATGAGACACACGCAAACAGACAAATGAGACACAAAAAGAGAGAGAGATGGGGCTGGCACAGAGTGAGATGACACACAGGCACAGAGTGAGGTGAGATACAGGCACAGAGTACCCTTTAAGCTCAGAGATGCAAACTGTTAGCAGACACAGGTGACATTATTGAAAAATATGAATATATAATTCCTTATTTCATACAGAGACTCAGTGTGATCCTTGTCAAAAATGTTAAAGCCAGATATTTTACCATAAAACATTTATCAGAGTGAGATGAGACATACGGAAACAGATAAATTACACACACAAAGAGAGAGAGATGCAGCAGGCACAGAGTGAGATGACACACAGGCATAGAATGAGGTCAGTCACAGGCACAAAGTACCCTTTAACCTTAGAAATGCAAACTGTGAGCAGACACAGGTGACATTATTGACAAATGTGAAAATATAATTCCTTATTTCATACAGACACTCAGTGTGATCCTTGTCAAAAATGTTAAAGCTGTGCTTTTTACCATAAAACAGTTCCCAGAATGAGATGAGACAGATGCAAACAGACAAATGACACACACAAAGAGAGAGAGATAGGGCAGGCACAGAGTGAGATGATACACAGACACAGAGTTAGGTGAGACACAGGCTCAGAGTGAGATGAGACACCGACACAGAGTGAGATGAGGCACAGGCATAGCGTGAGATGAGACACGCAAAGGGAGAAATGACACACACAAAGAGAGAGATGGGGCAGGCACAGACTGAGATGAGACACAGGCACAGAGTGAAATGAGACACAAGCACAGAGTGAGATGAGACACAGGCACAGAGTGACATAAGACACAGGCACAGAGTGAGATGGTGCAGGCAGAGAGTAAGATTAATAATGAAACTGTACAGCACTGTTGCTGTGACACAGTTGTTGTGGTATAAACTAACTTATGTTGTAAACTAGTGTTTATATCGTTTACTTATTGTAGATGGTATGTAGTATGTTTGTAGTGGTCTATAATATGTTATTTTTTCTTTACCACAGATTGTAATCATCTATAGAAAGATAAATGAATATGCCGACGAAGGAAAGATGACAAAACAAATATAAACAAGATTTATGGTCTAGGAAAACACAAATACAAGACTCATCCAAAACACAATCTTCAGTGAAAAAAAATAATGCTCCTGGTAAGCAAACTAAGGACTTTTTAAGGAAGTTAATGAAATGTAAAAAAAAAGATGTTCTTTCAAAAAAAATAACCCATCTGTAAATAGAAAGAAAAAACTGTGCCCCTCAAAAAATGTTAGACCTGTAGAAGGAGATGATATTATCTATAGCAATAGAAGGAGAAATCTATTTATTGACATTCGTAGACAAATGTTTTATAACAGAATAGTTTCAAATGTATTAAAAAATTTAAAGATGTATCAAAAGAAGACTGCTTTTTATAAGAAAAAAAAGCATAGAGAAGATTGTGGATCAGGCATTTAAAGTAAAAAATATATTGTATGGTTTAGTAATTAATAGAATTCGTACACTAAATAAGGTAATCAATGTGTTCAAATCAAAATGTAAGTGGAAGAGAGCAATTATTCGGACTAATTATTGTGATGTTTTTTCTGCAGAATGTAAGCATAGTTCAATTTGTGAGCCATTTTTTAATGAAGAAAGTTACTTTCAGGATAATGATTTGGTGCATGCAGTTGACACCAGTGGTCGAGCATATGAGGTGAAGCACGGTTGTCCGGTTGAAAAAGAAAAAATTGTGCCTAGAAATACAGAAGAGGTGTTAACTGATGAAGTTTTAGGGAGATGTCCTAAGGCTCCAGTGTATACTTGGAATTGTATTAGTATTTGTAGTGTGCGACAGGATTCAATTGATTTGTTTCTCAGTTTCCTACGGACATATACTAAGAAAAGTCTAAAATAAAAAATGAAGATTTTGCAAGAGTTAGATCCTTGTATAGTGAGAGAAAAACAGGTTTGCATGGGCATTCACTGGCTTGTCTTTCAAGAAAAGTATGTCAGAGTGTCTTTCACCATTTTAGGATGTTAGCAGTGCATCATAATAAAGTGAGGAAATTAGTGAGAAGGTTGTATTATGCAAAAAGTCCAGCACTTAAACTAAAACAGTTAAACAGTGCTCTTTTGCATGGAACTGAATTAGATGTGAAAAACATTTGTGAATAAATTGAGTTTTGTTACTTTGGTGAAAAAGAGGACAGTATAGAAACTGATACAGTAATAGAAGGTAATGTGGAAGAGAATGTAGAGATTTCAAGTACAGAAAAATTTGAACATGAAATTACAAAGTTTAAGGTCAATTCAAGTGAAAGGACTAATTTTTCTTGTGTGTGTTGTCGAAAAACTCCTTATAAGAATCAGACTAGGTTAGTTGATTTATATGTAAAAAGTGAAATGGAAAATAATAATGAGTGGAAGGATTTTGCAACTTATTTGTTGGTAGAAAATTGTTTCAATTTGGGTTCTAATCAACATGTTTGTAAATATTGTTATCATAAATTAAATGAAAACAGAATGCCTGCTAGAGCAGTTCATAATAATCTGGAGTTGGTAGACATTCCTACTGAATTGATGGATATAACCCCTTCTGTGCTGCGCGAATTTTGCTGCGGTGCTGAACGTTCCATTGGGCCTATGGAACCATGACGGAACGGTTCCGTCATAAGCACAGGCCAACTTACGCTCATGACGGAACCGTTCTGTCATGAGCATGGAAGGGGTTAAATACCTATGAGTCTATTCTGATTCAATGTGTGCATCCTTTTCAGGCTATTGTTCGCATGGAGCCTAAGACAGGGAAATTGCCTCCTTTAGATTTACAGAGAGGATTAAAGGGAAGAGTTGTTTATTTGCCTCTAGATTTTAAGAAAAATATTGATACAATTGGTGTAGAAAAAGTAGAAGAGGAACCTCTGGTTATTCTAGTTAATGGTGTTCCGACAAAGAGTAAAAAAATATGGCAAGAATTAGTGGATGTTAGGAAAGTCAAAAAGGCAACGTTGTATTTGGTAAAAAATAATCACTACTACAAAAATGTATATGTAGGAGAAGAGGAAACAACTGTAGAAGAGGACAGTGATTTCTCAGCTGGGCAAATGGAAAAAGTTGATGTCTCTAGAAGTGAAGAAAATTATGAACATTATAGTGTTCATCCATTGCATTTCAAAGAAGTAATGGGGAATGCTATTGACTTGTTTCAAATGAACGAAGCAAAAGGAAGTCCCATTAGTGTATGGGAAGAAAGTTTGGAAGCTCGTTGTTTTCTACATTTTTTTCCAACAGGGCAAGGTGGACGATATGACGACCGACCTGTTCAAATTCCTGCATCTGAATACCGGACTTTAAGATTACATGCAGAAGATCCAAGGTTTCGTCAATACATTCCATATTTGTTCCATCTACTGTTTGAGAGTGACTTGTCTGGACTTTCTTATGCAGTGAACCACATACTGAAAAGTGGAGTACATCAACAAAATGTTTCGGCAAGGGACTTTATGGATAAAGGGAAACTGCAAGACAGTGTTTTGGAATCTCAGCTAATTAATCTCATGGCATGCCAGCGTGGTACTAACGAGTATTGGTACCGTCGTCATGGGGAATTGAAATGTATGCTAAGAAACTTAGGAACTCCTACATGGTTCCTCACTCTTAGCTGTGCTGAGTATGCTTGGGAAGACTTACTTCAATTTCTACAAGAGGCAAATAAAAACATTGAAAATATTGAATACAAGACACCTGGAAAACTGTGCTCTTTTGATCCAGTTAATGTATGCAGGTATTTCAATCATAGGTTTGAAGCTATGATGTATTTTATTACAAACAAAAAAAATCCTCCGCTTGGAGAGGTTTTGGATTTCTTTTGCAGAAAGGAGTATCAAGCAAGAGGTGCTCCTCACATACATATGCTTCTATGGATTAAAGATGCACCCAAATTTGGAACAGATTCAGATGAGAAAGTGATGAGTTTCATTGAACAGTATTCTACATGTGCTGTTCCGAAAAGTACAGAAGAAAACAATTTAATACATCAAGTTTTACGCTTTCAAGCCCATCGTTGTGGAAAATACGGTCGTCGAAAATACAAATCCAAGGACAAGTTCTACACAAAATGTCGTTTTGCATTTCCACGTCCAGTAACATCGAAAGGAAGAGTGAACAATGTTATGTCTTCTCTGCGACATACTGTGACAAGAAAATCACCGAAAAATACATACAACCTAAGAAGAAATGAAGAGTGCAAATACATAAATGACTACAACCCAGTCATTTTGTCCATGTGGAATGCTAACATGGATATTGAATATGTTGCTGACAACTCTATTGCTGTGGCTCGATATGTGACGTCTTACATCACAAAATCAGAAAGACGGAACTAAAGGAAATGTGGGAGGAAATTTCACATGAAAAGAGTCTAAGTACGAAATTATACAGTTACAGTCTGAAGATGTTGTCACATCGAGAAATTGGAGCTTATGAATGTTCTGATCGGTTATCATCAGCAAGTCTATATGCCAAATCTAGAACAATCATTTGGGTGAGTCTAGTTCTTGCTGCATCACGAAACCGAGTTTTGAAATCTGTACAAGAAATAGAGTATTTGGCGGAGAAAGAACCAAACAGTACAGATATTTTGAAGACAAACATGTTGGATACATACTATCCAAATAGAAGTAGACATCTTGAGAACGTTTGTCTCTATGAAGTTCTGCAAACGTATACTTATAAGAAGAAAATCACAGAAGATATCAATAAAGGTGTATATGCTGTAATTGGATGTGAAGGCTGTCTGGTGAAACAAAGAAAAGGCCATTTGATTAATCATCGAAAATTGAGCTGTGAATCTCCAGACAAAAGGGAATTTCACTATTTAGCTCTTTTGCAACTCTTTAAGCCATGGCGTACAGAAGAGGGATGTGAGAGACTGCCTACCCGATCCCCTCAACTACGGTATCCAGACTCCTCTCATCTGTCTTCGCAGGGATGCGAACGGGAACACAACCCGGAAGTCCCACCTTCGAGCCCCGGAAGCAGTTACCCAGGACCAATAAGAAAGGAGTGGAACGACCGTTACAGGAAGGAAGTCGGTGGAACGAGTGCAGCGTGGAAGGAAGACGCGGGACCCGGTTACAAGCAGGAAGACGCGGGACCCGGTTTCAAGCAGGAAGACGCGGGACCCGGTTACAAGCAGGAAGACGCAGGACCCGGTTACAAGCAGGAAGACGTGGAACCCGGTCTGCAGGAAGAAGACGCGGGACCCGACCAAGAGAAGACCTGGACATCAGGAAATATTGAGGACGAAGACGAAACATGGTCCGAAGATTGGTGGTGTCCGGAGGTGGCTGGAGAGCGGCCGTGACTCAGGAGAGTTACGGCGGAGCCAGGTTAGTGATTGGGAACTGGGAATAGACGGGAGAGGGTGGAAAAGAGTGGGCGGGGGTAGCGTCCAACAAAGGGACTATACGTATCTCTGAATCCTTTGTGACTGAAAGCGCTGCCTTAGTTAAACCACTTTGTCCGTACAAACGAACGTGCTCAAGCACCCTTCTTTTTCCAGTCGTGCACTAGATGAACCTATGAACAAGCAATACGTATAAAGTTTCGGTTATTCTTGAAACGCCTGATCTTTCCTCTTTTCACCTTTACTTTGGTTGTGGGACTGTTCTCAAAACACTTCAACACACCTAGTGCACCGAGGTGTAATAACGGTATGACATTTTGAAACAGTAATACATTATTCTGACGGCTCCTTCCATTTCTTTGTTCTTCTATGAGCCTCCGGGGAGAACACCACAGTCAAGGACAAACCGAAGACCGGACTTCTTCATCCTTGTCAGACTCAGATGAAGCTGTAAAACACCCAATACCAATAACCCAACAACCTACCACTTCTATACCTTTTGTTAATAAACCTTCCTTTAAACCTCTACTTCAGCCTCCTCGCCTGTTTATCAAGCCTGCCCTCCCACAAGTGGTGTCAGAAGTGGGATACAAAGGCGAAATGGAGGCCGCCTTAGCTAAAATGGCTGAAAACCAAGAACATTTGGGGAAAGTAATGGAACGATTTCTAACGGTCGTAGAGGAAGATCGAGGAAAGCTACAAAAAGTACTCGCCGACCAAGAACAAACACAAGGAGCCGTTGTGGACAAGTTGACCACCGCCCTTAGTCAACAAAGAGGTCCTACAACCCTACCCTCAGTAGTGCTACAGCGGTATGTAGCAGGAGAAGACCCGGATTTCTTCTTTAGTAACTTTGAACGCATGGCAAGTGCAGCCTCGTGTCCCACAGATAAATGGGGACAATATTTGGGACCCCTGTTATCAGGAGACTTGCAGGCCGCCTATCAAGCTGCCACAATCCAGGGAACGGTTCCCTATGCAGATATAAAAAAATGTATCCTGGAAAGACTGGGAATTGATGACAAAACATATCGAATTAAGCTACGGCAAATGAAGGAGGGTCCACAAGAGACTCCTCGTGCACTCTATTTTAGGGTGAAGGACATGGCAGACCGTTGGCTGAAGCCAGCCACTACAGACAAGGACGGAATTATGGCAAAGATATATTTAGAACAATACTTAACCTCCTTACATCCTCCCATCCAACGTTGGGTTCGGCAACAGGCAAACCTCACCCTAGAAACTGCAGTAGAGATAGCCAGTGCATATAGTAGGGCTCAGGACTTTCAGAAAGGTAAAGAGGATGTAGGAAAAACTGTGGGACACTCACTTCATAGACCGGCCAGACCCCTTCTACCCAAGGAACCTGAACCCCTTGCTCTTGTTCCTGGTACTCCTAACCTGCCAGTGCCCAGTATCCCTCTCAACAGACCCCCTCTGACTGGACCACAATGTTTCCAATGTGGAGGAATGGGTCATATAGCCCGGTTTTGCCCACAACGAGAAGAACCCATGGAAATCGGGTTAGCTCGCAACTATTATTGTTCCCCTCCCAACAAGAAAATACCTCCCTATAAATGCACGGTCTCAGTAAATGGACAACCACTTACAGCCTTAGCTGATACAGGCTGCTTACATAGTGTAGTCCGACCACAAAACTTGGGTGACCGAATAGGACCCATTGACGGCATGGTAGCCATCAAGTGTTTACATGGAGACACCAAACAATACCCGACTGCCAAGGTCCTTATCCAGCATCCTCAAGATCAGGGCACATCTTTGACTGTAGGTTTAATACCACGACTTCCAGAACAAGCTATCCTTGGCAACGATTACGATAAACTACCCCAGTTATTACAGGAAACAGGATCAGAAGAAATGAGTGAATGGCTAACTACAGCCCCTTTTTCCAAAGATGTTGAAAAAGAATGGCCACCTTCTAAACCACGGAAGAGTCGAAATCAGAGAAGGGCTGAAAAGGGAAGGAAACCTCTGGTAATGCCAGCCATTCCCGTGGACAATCCCTGGGAAACAGATCGCAATTTTCATGCTGCTCAGCGAGAGGACCCTGTACTGCAAGAAGCATGAAAGAATGCCCTCGACGAAGAAAATCCAGCACATGTAGGTCCCTATTTTTTTATTAAGAATGGATTGTTATATCGGAAGGGTCATGAACAAAAATCTCAGTTGTTAGTACCAGAACCCTTCCGAGAAAAAGTGTTGTACTTAGCCCATAGTCACCTTTTGGGAGGTCATTTTGGGGTGGATAAAACAGAGAAACCCATTGTGGAAAACTTCTACTGGCCAGGAATTTATCAGCAAGTAAAAAAGTACTGTAGAGAATGTCCCATTTGTCAGCGACATAGTCGATATCATCCTCCTCGAGCGCCATTACTACCGCTGCCCATTATCAATGATCCATTTAGTCGGGTGGGCATGGATATAATTGGTCCTCTATTACCTTCTCGAAGTGGTTATAGATATGTACTAGTGATCGTTGACTATGCCACTAGATTCCCTGAGGCTATACCTCTCCGTCGTCCTGACACTACTAATGTAGCTAAAGCCATGATTGGAGTTTTTTCCCGGGTAGGGTTTCCCAAAGAAATCCTAACAGATCAGGGAACTCCTTTTGTTTCCAAATTGATGAAAGACGTATGCAAACAGTTAGGGATACACCAAATCCGAACATCTGCCTATCATCCACAGACAGATGGTTTGGTAGAAAGATATAATGCTACTATTAAAACGACTCTGAAGAAGCTGCTAGATTTAGAAAGCAGAAAATGGGAAGACATTCTTCCTTTGGCTCTTTTTGCCATCAGATGTAAAGAACAAAAGAGTACTGGGTACTCTCCCTTTGAGTTACTCTATGGTCATAAGCCCCGCACCTTCTTGGATATGGCCCGAGAACAGTGGGAGATCGAACACGACAATACCAAACCCTTACCCGAATATGTAGCGAATCTAAAAACACATTTGGGTCAAATGCGAGAAATAGTCCGAAACAATCTAGAAGAGGCACAGAACGCGCAAAAGATACAATATGACAAAGGGGCAAAATTAAGAACTTTCCAGGTGGGGGACCTTGTATTGCTTATGATGTCATCATCAGATCAGAAATTACTAGGACAATGGCAGGGTCCCTATCCAGTATTACAACAGGTTACCCCAGTAACATATCGTATAGAGGTAGACAGCAACAAATAAATCTCTCAGATATATCATGTGAACTTGCTTAAGAAATGGGAAGGTCCAGCACCAGTGGCAGTTCATACCGTTGAAGTTCAAAAACCCCTGTTTCAACAGTGCATCGATCCAGAATTACTTGGAACTCTATCGGATGAGTTGATGGAGGCGTTACAACCTCATAAATCCATCTTCTCCAATACACCAGGCGTGACCAATCTAATTGAACATGCCATAAGAACACCACCCGGTAAGAGAGTTAGATTGAGACCCTACCGTATACCTGAAGCAAGGAGACAGACAATAAGAGAGGAGGTACAAAACATGTTGCAAATGGGAATTATAGAACCATCTAAAAGTGAATGGAATTCTCCCATTGTACTTGTGCCGAAACCGGATGGCTCCATTAGATTTTACATTGACTTTAGAGAAGTGAATAAAATCTCCGAATTTGATACTTACCCACTTCCTCGAGTGGATGAAATGGTAGAAAGAATAGGAAGAGCCAAATACATCAGCACTTTGGATCTGTGCAAAGGATATTGGCAGATACCATTAAAGAAAGAAGATAGGGAAAAAACAGCCTTTTCCACACCCGATGGGTTGTACAAATTTAGGATGTTACCTTTTGGTTTACATGGGGCTCCTGCCACATTTCAGCGAGCCATGAATACGATTCTGAGACCATATGATGGTTTTGCTGGAGCCTATATTGACGATATCATCATATATAGCGATACGTGGGAACAGCATTTAGAACATCTTGCTACATTTGTGCGAACCCTAGGCTCACAGGGTTTGAAGATTAACCCGGCCAAAAGTCATTTGGCAGCCCAAACTGTTAAGTATCTGGGTTATCTGTTGGGAGAAGGCGTCATAAGACCGCAACCGTCAAAATTGTCGGCCATTTCCCACATTCCTTTCCCCAAGACAAAAAAAGATTTACGAGCATTCCTGGGTTTACTGGGTTATTATAGAAGATTCATTCCCCAATTTTCACAGATGGCAGCTCCACTGACTGATCTGCTACAAAAACAGTGTAATGCCGAACAGATTCTGCAATGCCCACCTAGGCCTGTTCAACAGTCCTTTGAAGCTCTAAAACGATCTTTAACATCAGAAACTGTTCTGATTAGTCCTGACTATTCTCGTCCATTTATATTACAAATGGCGCTTCTGATCAGGGACTAGGCGCCGTGCTATCTCAAGAGACATCACAAGGAGAGAAACCAATTCTATATATTAGCCGTAAGCTTTTTCCTCGAGAAAAGAATTATGCGACAATCGAAAAGGAAGCCCTTGCCATCAAATGGGCAATCGAGACTTTACGGTACTATTTAGAAGGGAGAGAGTTCACTCTGTTTATAGATCACGCACCCTTAGAATGGTTAGCTCGAAACAAGGGTCATAACGAGAGAGTGCTGAGGTGGTTTCTATCTTTACAACCGTATAGATTCCAGACTCGACATAGGAAAGGGCAAGAACAAGGAAACGCTGACTATTTATCAAGATATCCACAAGAAACGCAGCCCCCTAGAAGAAAGACAGCAAGGGAAAGGGGATGTGAGAGACTGCCTACCCGATCCCCTCAACTACGGTATCCAGACTCCTCTCATCTGTCTTCGCAGGGATGCGAACGGGAACACAACCCGGAAGTCCCACCTTCGAGCCCCGGAAGTAGTTACCCAGGACCAATAAGAAAGGAGTGGAACGACCGTTACAGGAAAGAAGTCGGTGGAACGAGTGCAGCGTGGAAGGAAGACGCAGGACCCGGTTACAAGCAGGAAGACGCGGGACCCGGTTTCAAGCAGGAAGACGCGGGACCCGGTTACAAGCAGGAAGACGTGGGACCCGGTTACAAGCAGGAAGACGTGGAACCCGATCTGCAGGAAGAAGACGCGGGACCCGACCAAGAGAAGACCTGGACATCAGGAAATATCGAGGACGAAGACGAAACGTGGTCCGAAGATTGGTGGTGTCCGGAGGTGGCTGGAAAGCGGCAGTGACTCAGGAGAGTTACGGCGGAGCCAGGTTAGTGATTGGGAACTGGGAATAGACGGGAGAGGGTGGAAAAGAGTGGGTGGGGGTAGCGTCCAACAAAGGGACTATACGTATCTCTGAATCCTTTGTGACTGAAAACGCCGCCTTAGTTAAACCACTTTGTCCGTACAAACGAACGTGCTCAAGCACCCTTCTTTTTCCAGTCGTGCACTAGATGAACCTATGAACAAGCAATACGTATAAAGTTTCGGTTATTCTTGAAAAGCCTGATCTTTCCTCTTTTCACCTTTACTTTGGTTGTGGGACTGTTCTCAAAACACTTCAACACACCTAGTGCACCGAGGTGTAATAACGGTATGACATTTTGAAACAGTAATACATTATTCTGACGGCTCCTTCCATTTCTTTGTTCTTCTATGAGCCTCCGGGAAGAACACCACAGTCAAGGACAAACTGAAGACCGGACTTCTTCATCCTCGTCAGACTCAGATGAAGCTGTAAAACACCCAATACCAATAACCCAACAACCTACCACTTCTATACCTTTTGTTAATAAACCTTCCTTTAAACCTATACTTCAGCCTCCTCGCCTGTTTATCAAGCCTGCCCTCCCACAAGGAACTACTTGGAGATTTTCTTAGTTATGAAGATTTGTTCAATGCAACCAAGGATACCATAGAATGTCCTCTTTTTTTAATTATCTGCAAATGTTGAACGAGGAAATACTGCAAGAAGCTACAATTGCAGCAGAGATTGCTAGAGACAGTTCTCAAGACAGTCAGAGTTCTGCTTCATTGAGTCAGGATCCACTAGGAGGACCAATTATCCAAAATGAAGCTGCCACTGCCATGGATGAAGTGGAAAGAGCCATGGAACAAGCTCAGGAGGATGAAGTTAACTTAGAAGATTTGGAAAAAGAACTGAACGTTGAGCAGAAACAAATATATGACGAAGTCACAGAACAGATTGAGCATGGTTTATGTCATGAGAAAAAAGAATGCTTATGTACGTCATTTATGCCTGTCCGACTGTACGTGAGTGGAGAAGCAGGAACTGGAAAAAGTTTTCTGATTAAAGCAATTGCAACTTATCTGCAGAAAAGAACAGAGTCATCGCTGTCTTGTGTTGTTACTGCTCCAACTGGGCTGGCAGCACATAACATTAAAGGAATTACTTTACATTGTTTATTGATGCTGCCAGTAGAGCATGACAATAAATTACAATACTACAAGCTATCTGGAGAAGCTTGTTGTGAAGTTTCCAGAGTTCTGAAGAAAATGAAACTTCTTATCATTGATGAGGTAAGCATGGTATCAAATGTAATGCTTGCTTTTGTGCATTTAAGAATGCAAGAAATTCTTAAAACAGAGTATGATGTGTTATTTCGCGAAAACACATCATTGTTTTTGGAGATCTACTGCAGCTAACTCCAGTGAAAGGACAACCAGTGTTTAAAATGCTTACGTATGAAGATACCAGGAAGTGCCTAGGAAGCATTGGAAATGTTAACATATGGTTAAATTTCAAATATGCAGAACTGCTTCAAAATATGCGACAGGCAAAGGATGAAGATTATAAAAATATTCTACAAGATGTAAGAATTGGAAAAGTAACTGAGCGTGGCAAAGAAGCTTTACATGCACAATTAATTTCAAATTTGTTTCCAAACGAAAACATTCTCCCAGAGAATATTTTTGTGAGAATTCCTGAAAACAAATCTGTCATATGCTTGATGCCAACTCTGCAAGAATGTGCAATCTTCAACAACAAAATGTTAAAGTTAGAAAATCAAGAGATTGTGAAACTGGAAGCGATTGATAAAATAGAGCATGATGGAGCAACTATTATTTTGTCAGAAAAGTTCAAATCAAAATTGGATTCTTTAGAGAAGACAATATCTAAAACTGCTGGTTTGGAAAAGAGTCTGTATGCATCTTTAAATTGTCGTATAATTTTACGACGTAATTTACATGTGGAAAGAGGTTTAGTAAATGGAGCAATGGGTCATGTTGTTGATTTTGTGAATTACCGAAATAGAGATGGAATTGAATTTATAAAAATTAAATTTGATGGTATTGAAGAAGTACAACAAATCAGTTGTTGTTCTGCTCCATTTTTGCTTGTGAAAGATTTATATGTCCGCCGAAAACAGTTTCCTGTTTCTTTGGCATATGCGGTGACTATTCATAAATCGCAAGGTTTAAGTGTAGATAGTGCTTTGGTGAATATTGGAAGTTCTGTGTTCAAGGAGGGTATGGCATATGTTGCTTTATCTCGAGTCAGAACTTTATCTGGATTGTACTTGATTGATTTTGATGAGACAAAGATTAATGCAGATCTAAATTGTGTAAAGAATATAATAGGTTAAGAAGAGAGTATGCTCCAAATTTACCTCAATATCCTCTATTGGAAAAGCGTGTGGTAATCCGAAAAAGAAGAAATGAGAAAAATTGTAGTGAAGTTGTAGCAAAAAGAAAAACAGTAGGTGAACCAGTAATTGTAAGCAGAAAGGAAAAGGATTTAGTTAAAGATGTTGTTGGATTTCAGTTTGAAAACAGTTCTGGTGTCAACTGCTATGCTAATGTAGTGGTTAATGCTGTTTTTTTTCTCCAAACTCTACAAGAACAGATTGTTGAAAATCGGGATCATAGATTTTGTTGTTTGTTGAATTCTGTGTTTGAGAAATGTAGCAGTGATAGAACAAAAATACAAAGTGTTTCTGAAATTCGAAATGTTTTAGACATATGTTCTGGTCTAAATCAATTTTCACAGAATATTCAGCAAGATTATCAGGAATTTCTAATGTATATACCTGTTGTATTGCAAGATGAAGGTATAGATGTAGAAAATCTTTTTGGCCTTTCTTATAAATGGCAGCATGACTGCGACAATTGTTCCGTTTCAAGTACTACTACAATAAACACTGAAAGAGTTATATATTTGACTTTACCAGACTGCAAATCAGTGACTTTTAATAATCTAGTAAGAGAAGCAAATCAAAACATGGTCTGTACTCAATGTAAATCTGCAATGCTATCAACATTATTTATACCAAGATATGGACAGTATGTAATTTTAATGTTCCAACGATGTAGACCTGATGGAACTAAATTGACAACTTTAATGAAAAATGTTGTGGCTTCTCAAGTATCAATTTCAGGAAGAACTTTTGCAACTACTGCAATTATTTACCATGATGGTCCTTCTACAACATCAGGACATTACACAGCTTATTTAAAATGTCAAAAAGGTTGGAAAAATTGTAATGATACTCAATTGACTTTCAAACAAAGTTTGCCTTCTGACTTACAAAATTCTTACCTAGTGTTCTTACAACCAAAATTTTAGGAAAGGTAATTGGCCTATGAAGATTGGAGCAGTTAATAAAATTTAGTTTCCTGTTCAAAATTACTTTGCGAGTGAGAGTGATCAAGATAATAAAAAACTTGTAGTTGTCATAGAGGTAGTGGTGTAAGTGTATCACATAGTGAGTGATGTGAGTATTGTAGGAAGTGTTAATCATAAGTAAGACAGAGGTGGAAATATAACTCTTGTTTCATAATGTAAAAAATGTTGGAGCTTTTCTTTCAGAAACTCGGGTAAATGGAAGATTAAGAATACTATTGAGTAAATTCCAAAGAAAAGGACTTTCCATATACTATTTGGCCTCGTGGAAAAGTATGTGGATTAAAAGTGAGTTAAGATATGTTTTTTTCTAAGTTTTACATTATTTATTGAAACGTTCTATGGGTTTTTTAAACACAATCTTTTTGATTGTGTTTTTTTTTTGCCCGCTGTCATATGATGAGTAGTATTGAAGTCACTGTTTTAAGTGAAATTCAATATATTCTGAGAACAGCAAAAATAAAACCATATAACATGTTGTACACATTATTTTGTATTTTGTATTATGATATATATATTATTCTCCCCTTGTCTCAAGCTCAATCACCTTTTTCCACCTTCTATCACTCCTCTTAACTCACCCTCACTGCTCTTCTCTCACCCTCCGTCACCCCTGTTCCCTTACTCCACTTCCCTCACTTATCCTCATTCCCCATCCTAAACTGCCCTTCCCCTCACTCTGCTCCCACAGTCACCTTTTCACACTCCCTCTGCCTCACTCCCCTTCCCCTTCTTTCCTTCCTTTACTCCCTCAGTCATTCTCCTTGCCTTACTCAAATTACTCCACTTTACTTACTCCTTCTCTCACTCCCTCTGTCCTGTCACATCCTCACTCCTCTTCCCTCATTCCCTCTCTGTTACCTTCACTCCTATTGTCCCCTCACTGTGTTACGCCCCTACACTCACCCTCACTCACCTTCCGTCCCTCATTGTCATGAATCCACCCTCAC
Organism: Lissotriton vulgaris; assembly: GCF_964263255.1. Classification (NCBI taxonomy): domain Eukaryota; kingdom Metazoa; phylum Chordata; class Amphibia; order Caudata; family Salamandridae; genus Lissotriton; species Lissotriton vulgaris. The sequence goes on along the minus strand of NW_028240792.1, from coordinate 12,365 downwards.
TCACTCCTCCTTCCCTCTCACTCACTCCCATTTCTTTTCTCCCCTTTCTTCCTTTAGTTTTCCTAATTCACATTCCTTTAGTATCTTACTCACCTTCACTTCATTTCTCTCTCCTTCTCTTCCTCTCTGTCACTGAATGTATCCATCTGATTATCCTCTTAGTAATTTGCTCTCCCTCTATTTCTTTTTCACTCTCTCTAACCTTCACCATTCCTTTGTTTTCCTTTCTGTGTCCTTCACTCCTACTTTATCTCTTACTACCCTTTTATGACTTTTAATCTCCTGCCTTGTCTCTTGTTTTGTGAAATATATATTGTAAATATTATAACTTACTTTTTTTCTCTTCCACAGATATTAAATTTATTAAAAATATGTAATTAGGGGGGCGTGGCTAGCGGCCGAACATGGCGGCAGCATAGAGGACTAGCTCCGATAGAGAAGCGGCCTCTCAGACTATCCGTACTATGATCCGTGGCTGAATCAGACCTCAGACGGAGGAACTGAAGGCCCGGGACCGGGCGGTGCCGGCGGCAAGACCCGGACGAAAATCGGAGGCTGGACGGCTGAGTTACAGTCGAGTGTCGATGTGACCGGAGCACAGGCCTGAATCCGGGGAAACCAGTAGAGAGTGGTGCCGACCGGAAGTGCGACCTGACCGGCAACTGCGGACCGGAAGTAGCCAGGACTGGAGAGGAGGCCCGCGAAACGAACAACGAACTGTAATTATCATCCCCGGATGTGGCGGTAGCTCAAACAGAAGGCTCAAACGCTGCTGGAGGGGCGGTGCGACTACCCAAGACTGATGTCGCAGTAGCGACCCTGAAACGCGGAGACGGTGCTGGGCGGCCGGAAGGGACAGATCGCCAGGCAAGGCAAGAATCTTGTGGCTGCAACTCCACTATCGTCTGGGGTGCGCTGGGTGCGACCCCCAACCACATCCGATTACCTTCCTTGGCCGGACTACAGGCCGGATCATATCCGTGGCTGCTCCCCTCCCCCCCGAATCCTCCATTCCGTAGGCCTGAATTACTGCAAGGTGGTCATCATGGCGGGAAAGGGCTCCAAAGGCGGCACAACCCAAACACGTATCGAACGATACACAAGCGATAAAACCGCGTCCCCTCCAGCAGAAGGACGGCACACCTCCACGAAAATGGTGGACAACACGGGGACGAAAAAGGCGACCCTAGATGACGTGATGCGAGCACTTACACAGGTCCAGACTACGGTGGGCTCCATCTCGGCCGAAATAACTCTCATTCGTGCGGATCTCCACAAAATGGCCGAAAAAGTGGGATCGCTGGAACTGGTCACAAAATCACTGGTGGAGGATGTGTCGGAACTCCAGACGGCGATGGAGGCAGTCGTCGCAGAAAATAAAATGCTAAAGGACAAGCTGGATGACCAAGAAGGACGCTCCAGAAGGAACAATATACGAATTCTTGGAGTTCCGGAGTCAGAAGGCACTAGAGCAACCGATCTTTTTGTGGAAGACCTCATTAAATCACAACTCCAACCTAAAGGACTATCAACGTTCTTCTCGGTCAAAAGGGCGCACAGAGTACCGGGTGGACAGCCTAAACCGGGGGCATCCCCTAGACCAATCCTGGCGAGACTGTTCAACTTCCGTGATAGGGATACCATCCTCCAAGCAGCGCGGGTATCCCCACCCGTGAAGATTCAAAACTCCACACTGGCATTCTTCCCGGACTATACAGCGGAGGTGGCCAGGAAGCGAAAGACGTTTCTGGACATAAAAAAAGAACTCAGGAGGAGAGAGATCCAATACTCCATGATATTTCCGGCTAAACTACGGGTGGTAGCGGAAAATAGGACATGGTTCTTCGATAACCCAGAGATTGCCCGGGACTGGTTGGATGGCTGGTGACCAGCCTCTCAATCTCGCCGCCTGGGACGAACTAAAAATGGCCAACATATGAAGGATCGTGACGACGTCCGAGAGGAAGAACTAGGAGACGACAGAAGTTCACCGATGAGAGACAATGTTGGTGCAGACCAAGAGGTGGATATTTACCGGCCCGGCAGCTGCGAGACATTCTTGATAAGGGACTGCCGCCGGGGCTGCCATGGACACTGGGCTGAAGGCCTCTCCAGAGGGCAAGGGGGGTCGCTGATTCCGGAGTACTCCTCACCCCCAACGAGCAAGTAACTTTGTATTTCTACCTGGGTGGGTTCAAGCACTCTGCTAAATTGGGGTGGCGGGCAGTTTTAAGTCTGTGTGGCAGGGAAGCAGGGAGGGTGGGAGTTTTGGGTATGGGGGGGCTAACAAGGTTTGATGGTTTGAATTGTTTGACTCTACTGTTTACACTGACAACCACTATAGTCACATTACGCCGGACTCCACACACCGGGCAGCCCGGTACTGATCTGAGGACGCTAGACCCTTCACTGCATACGAATATGGGCATCCATGGGGATGGGTTTATACCAGATTCATCGCTACCACGTCCTATGGGATTTGCGTTTCTGTCCACAAACTTACAATGGCAGGACTGTCACAGTCAAGTAACGTGATAGACAGTCCCGATGCGGGGCCGGTGCCGCCGTTGCAAATAATGTCATGGAATGTCAGAGGTCTGGGGGATAAGGTAAAGAGGGGGTTGGTTCTCCAGAGTATTAGAAGGTTCAATTGCGATCTGGTCCTCCTACAAGAGACACATTTGGTGGGTGCAGCTGGCAAGGCTTTAGATAGATGGGGATACCGCATGGTAACACATTCAGACTTCACTACGGGGTCCCGGGGGACAGGCATCTTAGTGAAGAAAGCATCACGATTTATTCTACAGACTACTAAGATTGATGGTCATGGCCGCTTTGCAGCAGTTTGTGGGCAGTGGGAAGGGGTGTCCATCAATGTGTTGTCTGTATATATCCCGCCAGCACTGCATGCATCAGCACTTCCGGACCTGGGAAAGTTCCTTCTGGAGCTCCCGGACGGAGACCTAGTGGTGGGAGGAGACTTTAACGCGATGGCCCATGTCACACAGGATAGGTTCCCAACCCGGGTGCAATTACAAGGCCCGACCCGATTCAGCGAGTTCATAGAGGCACAGGGATTGGTTGACATATGGCGGCACCTACACTCCGAGGATCGGCAATACTCTTATTATTCTGCCACACACAATTGCCTGTCCCGTATTGATTATTCCCTTACACTGGGGGGTGGCCGACTCACGATAAATGATGTACAGATAAGACCCCGAGGTATATCGGATCACTCCCCCTTGACCATGACCATGTCCTGCACAGCGATAGCACGTAAGAGAATCTACCCAATCTACCCTGGATATCTCAAGATTCCTCACGTCCGTAAGGAATGAAAGAAAGCGACTAGGAACTATTTTACTGAAAATTCAGGCTCAGTGTCCTCCCCGACGACCTTGTGGGAAGCATATAAAACAGTGTTGAGAGGGCAGGCGATTGCGACGATCACAAGACATAAACGTGAACAGAAACAAGAACTGCTAGCTTTAGAACTAAAATTGGAACAAGCTAATGCGGCCCATATGGCGCACCCGTCGGATGATACACGCCACTCACTCCACCTCTGCCAACAGTTACATAGCGACCTTCTCAGACGACGGACAGTAGAAAACATCGAGACGACTGCGCATAGGGTCTATGATATAGGGGACAAAGCCAACAAACTGTTGGCTTGGCTAGATAAAAAAATTGAGGGTAGCAGACATATTTTGCAACTGAAGGATTCGGAAGGGGCATGTCACACACGCCCCTCTGAGATTATAGAAATTTTAGCTGACCACTTCCAAGCGGTCTACACCCCAAGAGATGTGGTCACGGCTGAGGCGGCGATGTCGGCGCTTCAAGATATACAGGTCGAAACTCTACCACCGGAGGCAGTGACTGACCTGGATGCAGACCTAACGGTGGAAGAGCTCCGAACGGCAATTGGTGCGTTGCACACGGGTAAAGCACTGGGCCCTAACGGGATTCCGATTGAGTGGTTCCAAGCAGTATCAGACACCCTGAGCTCACCACTGTTAGCCATGTTCACAGAGTGTCGAGAAACAGGGGCTCTGCCCTTGGATCAACGAATGGCAACTATAGTGACCATTTCGAAACCAGGTAAATCGCCCACGGACTGTGCGTCATATCGCCCGATCTCGCTGCTTAATGCAGAAGCAAAAATTCTGGCAAAACTGATTGCGAACAGATTGACCCCGCACTTAAAACACCTGATCCATCCGGACCAGTCAGGCTTTATGCCACATAGAAGCACGGCACTGAACCTCCGGTGTGTGCAAGGGGCGCTGGCACGAGCCCATTTACTGCGAGAACCGGCAGCCATTCTATCACTAGATGCCAGAATGGCTTTTGATATGGTGGAGTGGCAATACTTATTCGCTGTTCTGGCTCACATGGGTTTTGGCCCCAAATTTCTTTCCTGGATTAAACTACTGTACACGAACCCGGTTGCGCATATAGCAGCCAATGGCCACATCTCCCGAGCGATCCCTCTGGCCAGAGGGACGCGTCAGGGATGTCCACTATCCCCCCTACTATTCGCACTGGTGCTGGAACCACTCGCTACTGTCATTAGGACTGCTCCACTGTTGAAAGGGCTAACATGGGGAGACGCATGGGAGGATAGGGTATCCTTGTATGCTGACGACATGCTAATTTATTTATCCAACCCAGAGGTGGGCATCCCGATACTGTTGGCAATATGTGATTAGCATGGTCTGACCTCCGGATATACGATCAACTGGACGAAGTCAGTCCTCTACGTACTGAAGGGTCCTGCGCCACTCCTCTCCGACACTTGTCCGCTGGTAATAGCCGATACCTCATTTAAATATCTGGGTATACACGTAACTGGTGACGCGGATGTGTTCTACGATCAAAACTTGGCACCCCCGCTCACTCGCCTGAGGGCGGATGTACGACACTGGAAAGCCCTGCCCCTCACACTGCTGGGGCGTGCGGCATTATTTAAGATGATGGCACTACCACGCCTCTTATATGTGTTGGAGAATACCCCAGACCTGATTTCGCCTTCCTATTTCCGAAAAGTGACGGCGGTGATGACCGATCTGTTATGGGGAGAGCGTCCGCCCAGAATAGCGCACATTAAACTCAATCGGGGGTGGTACGACGGAGGGATAGCTTTGCCGAACATGCAACTTTATTACTGGGCGTCACAGCTCAAAGTCATTAATCAGTGGATCCACGCCCCACATGATGACCCGGCATATCTGGCAGATAGAGCGCAATTAGGAACACATAGTTTACTGGCCCCGCTGTACAGTCCAGGCCTAACGAGGACATTACTCGGTCCAACTAAACACACAGTAACAATATGGCACAGGGCGCTGACACGGCTTAAGTGGAAGGGAGTCATAACCAAGCTTACTCCATTGTGGGACACTAAACAACTAGGCTGTCTTAGATCCAGTAAAGGTTTTACCCGCTGGGACAATATTGGAATCACGACGGTGGGAGACCTGTGGACCTCTACTGGAATGATCCCTTTCCCACACCTGCAGCAACAATATGCTTTAGGCCCCACTGAAACATATCGATATATACAAATAAGGCATGCACTAATGGCAGTGATTGAGCCGGGGTCCACTGTCCCAGAGTCCTCACCTCTGGAGGACCGACTTCTCACAGACTTCATGCAGACACGCCCTACCTCACTTACATACCGCAAGTTACTGAACAATCTCCCGGACCCCTTGCAATGGTTGAAAGAGAAATGGGAAACTGAGTTAGGTGCCATGGACGAGACAGACTGGAATGCCGCTCTAGCATCACCAAGGGAGGCGGGTGTTTCATCCCGGTTCAGGCTAATACAACTTAAAATACTGCATAGAGTATATTACACCAGGACCTCTCTGCACAAAATGCACAGGGCAGAAACCCCATATTGTCTCAGGGGATCCGGGGAGGAGGGGACACTGCTGCACACGCTTTGGGATTGCCTGGCTATCTCGACCTACTGGCGGCAAGTCATGCGCACTATTTCCCAAACCCTTAACACTTCCTTAACACCAGATCCACGCATGTGCTTGCTGAATGTATGGGACGGGACTGACCTGACGCTCAGGCAACAACAGTGGGTCACTATTGGGACTATGGTGGCCAAACGCGACACCGCATAGAGATGGGGAGTGGCAGAAACACCTACTCTAGCACTGTGGTGTAGGACGATGGATAGACTTATGCTGACCGAACGTACAGTGTACAAAATGAGAGCCAACCCTCACAAATGTAACAAGGTCTGGGAAGCATGGAACAGGTATAGGGGGATCTGTGCGAGCCGCTGCCGGAGGAAGAGGACGACAGTTCGGAAGATGACGACGAGCTGGATGAATGAGACGATGGGGAATGTGTAGATGTATGGATGAGGATAGGGATCGAGTGTTGGAGATTTCATTTAGTCTGGTGCTCGGAGAGGGAAGGGTAGTAGCCTGGGAACCTGGAACTGGCAAATAACACTAGAATTAACTGTGATGATTAACTGTGACTATACACTATGCAGGAGTCTAATGTTTTTGTTCTCGTTATGTTATAATGAAAAAACAAAAAACAACATAAAAGTAAGATGACATATGCTCTATCAATGTATCCCTACTGCCCTTTGCACTATGCCAAACGTTTGTGGCCGGACCGGAAGGTTGTCGCCTGAATAGCTGTGTACCAGTACAGAAGTGAGATTGAATATGAAACGTTTTCTTATGATATGATGTACAAATATTGTAATGATGGCAAATTTGAATAAAGTCTTACACCAAAAAAAATATATATATATGTAATTAAGTTTACATTACTTATAAGGTAAGTTTGACATACAAAATTTACTTTCTCATCACTCTTTTCCTTAACCTCACTATTCTTCTTTCACCCTCCTTCACCCCCGTTTCTTTATTGCACTTCCCTCACTTATTCTCAATCTGCATGTTTCCTCCCCTTTCCCTCACTCCCCACTTACACTCACCTTCTTTCAGACCTCCTGCTTTACTTCCCTTCCTCTCTCTTCCCTTCCTTCGCTCCTTCACTCTTTTCCCTTCCCTTACTCTCCTTACTCCACTTCACTAACTCCTTCTCTCACTGCCACAGTCCTCTTACTTCCTCACTCCCCTTCCCTCACTCCCTTTCTCTTAGCCTTACTCTCTCCATCCCTTCAGTTTCTCACTTCTCTTCTGTCATGCTCACTCCCTGTAACTCACCCACAATCTTTCACTTATCTTTCTTTGCTCCCTCACTCAGTTCCTTTCTGCCACTCTTTCCTTTACTTCCTCTATCCTCTCACTTCCTCACTCCCCTTGTCTTACCCTCACTCACTTTTATCCACCCTCTTTCATCCCTCTTTACTCATGCTCTCTGCCGTTCTTTTACCCTCCTTCACCCCCGTTCCCTTAGTCTGGTTCCCTCACTACCCCTCATTCCCTATCTTTCTCTCCCTTTCCCTTTCCTTTCATCCCCCACTCACCTTCTCTCAGTACCTATGCTTAAGTACTCTTCCCCTCTATTCTCTTCCTTCGCTCACTCACTCATTCCCCTTCCCTCACTCACCTTACTCTACTTTACTCACTCTTTCTCTCACTCCCTCTGTCTCCTGTCACATCGTCATTCTCCTTCCCTCACTACCTCTCTCTTAGCTTTACTACCTCTGTCCCCTCACTCTCTCACTCCTCTTCCATCACACTCACTCCCTATAACTTTGGAACACTCCCTCACTTAGCTTTCTATGGTCCCTCAGTCAGTCTCCTTCTCTTACTCTTTCCTTCAGTCCCTCTGTCTCCTCACTCCCTTACTCCCCTTGTCTCATGCTCACTTGCCTTTATGCACCCTCTATCACCCCTCTTTACTGACCCTCACTGGCCTTCTCTCATTCTCCTTCTCCCCCATTTCCTTACTCCACTTCCCTCACTACCTCTCATTCCCCATTCCTTTACTCCCCTTCCCCTCTCTCCCCTCCACCACTTACCAGCTCTCAGTCACTCGACTTCAATCCCCTTCCCCTTCTTTCTATCTTTTCTTCCCTCAGTAATTCCCCTTTCCTCAGTCACCTTACTTAACTTCATTCACTACTTCTCTCACTCCCTCTGTCCTCTCACATCCTTACTCCCCTTTCCTCACTCTCTCACTGTTACTCTCACTCCCTCCATCCCCTCACTTTGTCACTCCCCCTTCCTTCACACTCACTCCCTTTAACTCACAAACACTTCCTTATTTATCTTTCTATGCTCCCTTACTTAGTCTTCTTCTCTCACTCCTTCCTTTATTACCTGTATGTCCACACTCCCTCACTCCCCTTGTCTTACAATCACTCGCCTTTATCCACCTTCTATCACTCTTCTTTATTCAACGTCACTGCTCTTCTCTCACCCTCCCTCACCCCCGTTGCCTTACTGCACTTCCCTCACTTATCGTCATTGCCCATGTTCACTCCTCTTCCCCTCCCTCCCCTCCCACACTCACTTTCTTTCAGTCCCCCTTCTTTACTTCCTTTCCCCTCTCTTCCCTTATTTCGCTCATTAACTCATTCCCCTTCCCTTACTCACCATACTCCACTTCACTCACTCCTTCTCACATTCCCTCTGTCCTCTCACTTCTTCACTGCTCTCCTCTCACTCGGTCTGTCTTACCCTCACTCCCTCTGTCCCCTCATTCTCATTTCCCTTCAATCACCCTCACTCATCTTCAAACCCTCACTGTCATCAACTCACTCTCACTCACTCCACCTTCCTTCTTCCTCACTCCACTAGCCTTACTCGCACTCCCATTACTTTATCCTCCCTCGCCCTCTTTCCCTCAATATCAATCCCCTTTTTTCACCTTGACTCATTTCTTTCCGTCACTCCCGGTCACTCTCCTTCGTTCACTCCACTTCAACTCACTCTTGTTTACAACTCACCTTCTCTCACTTCTCTTTTGTCACTTGTTCGCTCTGTCACTTTCTCCCCTTCATTCAGTCATTTCATTCATTTATTTATTCACTACACATTCTCAGAAAAAAAGAATTGCTAAATCTGTAAAGAATATAGCTCTTTTTGGAGAATTGGAGTTAGTTCTTAAAAGAACTTTTTTTTTTTCTTCTTTTCTTTTTATATTTTTTTAAAACTTTTTCATAACGATTTTATATATTTTTTTGTATTTTTTTCAGGAGAAAAAAAACCAGGGATTCCAAAACTGCTCAACAGGAGCAAAAAAAAGGTGAAAAATTAGGGACGGGGAGGGCAGTGGTGTTCCTCTCTCCTCCGAGCAATCAGTTCAATACTCTGTTCCTCATAACAGAGCAGTTCATCACAGTAAATTGTAAATGTAAATTGATACTTGTATAGCGCACTACTCGCCCGCAAGGGTCTCAAGGCGCTTGTACGAATACCGCTGTGGAACCCACCCTGTGAGGCGTCCACTCCTGGGCACCCCCAAGGTGGAGGCCAGGCATCCTTAGCGGTGTGGGGGCCGTTGTGGAGATTAAGCAAGCTATTGCCCAGAGTTGCAGAGTGGGACTCCATGATTGGAATAGGCACCGAGGCGAGAATTATCAGGTCCGTGGAATTTTGAGCCCAAGACCCGCCGAGGCGGGGAATTGAACCCTGGTCCCGGGCTAGACCTCTGCATCAGGGTCTGCCACTCTAACCATTGAGCCACACTTCTCCACAATGCATAGTATTTTTATGCGTGCAAACACCAGCTGCACGTTCGGGATCATTCATCCACCTCTTCCAGAAGCTGTTGCACCACCAGGCGAGGTGCTGGACCCATCCCTCGGTGCATTCCGTGCCAGGTCCCTGACACTCTCCCGGGCATAGTTCTGGGGGTGCCTTCTTTGCACATGCCTAATCGTGGTGGAGTTCCCAAAACTGTATTTTTTTCTGGGGTCACCACGAGAAAGAATAGTGTGGCATATCTTGCATTCCACCTTTGGAGCATTTACTTTCTTTTCTCCTTCTGGAATGCTGAAAAACTTCTAGATGAAGTGCTCCTTAATTAATTTTTGGTTGAGGAGGGTCTTCATGGAGAAACTCATCAGAGTCACTGCTGCTTGATGGTCTTGCTGCCATTCTTTCCAAAGAATTGAAGAGGAGAAAAAGGAAACAGGTCTTGCTCTCTCCAAAGTGAAAGAGGTAGTGAAGGAAATGGGCGGGGGTTTCATTAGTTGTAAAAAAAACTGTTAACAACCAATGAAAAGTGTTATTTTTAGGGTCACATGACTTGACGCACTTACGCTACGCGCTCCGGAGTGCTTCCGAGGGCGCTTATGCGGCACGTAGGTGCTTCCGGGGGCGCCTGAATGACGTTTTGTTAGATTTTAGGAAATGCGTTTAGAGTTAAAATACGGTTATTTAAAATCAAAAATACTACTTTTATAAGTATGCCACTGAATGTCTTACATTATTATTTACTTTAAATACATACTTATATTTTTTTTCGCACGCGGGAATAGCGCTCTTGCTACGTTTACAGGTGCGTTTTCGGGTGCGCATACCCTGAGCGCTCCAAGGTAAAATGATTAAAAAAGAAAAACAGAGGAAAAATACATTGAAAAATTAATTTTAGCAACAAAAAAAAGAATAATAATTTTATAAAAATTATAATAATTAATAGTTATAAATAACAGCTATTAAAAAAACTTAATAATTCACTTTAAAAACCGTAGGTTACAAACTCGTTATAGTAAGGAACTAGCTTTTAAAAAACCTTTGAAATTCACTGAAAAAACCATAGGTTTAACACTTGTTATAGTTAGGAATTAGCATTTAAAAAACCTTTGAAATTCACTGAAAAAAACATAGGTTTCCCACCAGTTATAGTTAGCTGAACAATTTACTCATACAAAACCATTGAAATTCCCATGTTATACTTAGTTGGACTCACTATAACTTGCGCTCCCGCAATCCACTGCTGATGATGTCACATATTACATCATTCATGACATGGTCAGTGACATCACTGATGACATCTCAAATGACATCACTGATGCCATCACTGATGACATCTCAAATGACATCACTGATGACATCTCAACTGACATCACTGATCACAACACTGATGACATCATTCATGTGATAATACGATGCACCTCCTCAAACTCTAATATAACCTTTGTTACACCCAGTGTTAAATACAGACTACCATTCTTGAAACCATTGACACACCAATACCAGTTACCACATACGCACTCACTGATTCCTAGGTCTACACACACATCCACTCATTCACCCATACAATCACTCATACATACAGTCACTCATCAATACAACACTATCATATGCACTCATACACCTATACAGACACTCACACACTGCCACTTATCAATGGAGTTACTCACACACCTAGTCAGTCATGCAAAGAATCAATCACACTCCCATTTCCTCATCTATACAGTTATACAGACAACACCTTAATTATTCAAACATATACTAACACATACTTACTCTCTTATACAATCACTGATACAAGTACACATTGATCCATACAGCCACTCGCACAATCACTGGCTCTCATGTATAGTCATTTATATATGCCAACTCTCACATGCACTGTGTTTTACATATGTACTTACTTGGACATGTAGCACTGAGATATCCATTCACTCACCAACACAGCCATGCACACAGTCAACTGCCCATACAGCTGTTTCCTCATGCACTCTTGAACCCATACACCTAGTAAATCAACTGCTCACACATCTATGCACAGAGTCACACACCTCCCAGCCACACACACACTCAGTCTCCCATACAAATACTTGGGCAACCAATCAATAACCCATATAGCCACTCATATAGCTACTGATCAACACATGTAGCAGCTTACACAACAACAGACATACTGATGCACACATACAGACAGTTTAGTCACTAACCCATGCATTCAGTAAAAGACACATTTAATCACTCACTCATACAGTCAATCACGCACCAACTAAATCCTTCATCCAGACACTTATACATCCACTCATTCTTCAATGCAAATTGCTATATATATAATGCATATTTAAATAACGAAGCAAACCACATTCACTGGATGATGTCATCAGTGATGTCATCAGTGATGTCATTTGAGATGTCATCAGTGATGTCATCAGTGATGTCATTTGAGATGTCATCAGTGATGTCATCAGTGATGTCACTGACCATGTCATGAATGATGTAATATGTGACATCATCAGCAGTGGATTGCGGGCGCGCGAGTTATTGTGAGTCCAACTAACTATAACGTGGGAATTTCAATGGTTTTGTATGAGTAAAATGTTCAGCTAACTATAACTGGTGTGAAACCTATGGTTTTTTCAATATATATATATATATATATATATATATATATATATATATATATATATATATATACACATATATATATATACA